>NC_056727.1:640284322-640331822 GCF_019279795.1 Protopterus annectens | reverse complement strand
CATTGACCCCCCACGCCCCCAGCTAGGCCGGTGAGACATACAGACACACAATAAAAGTAAACACACCACTGCTTCCCAGACCACCTGCAGGATACTACCAGTGGGACAGACCTGCCAGGTCTAATCTTGAAACATAGACATCGATGTCCCTTGTGGGACACCCAAAAATTAATGATCATCGGAGTCAGTCCCAGTAATGATTCATCAAACCAGGCTGTAGATGTACACGGACCAGTAGGTTGTGCAAGCCTGATAACCCTTGGGTCAACATGATGTATGACATGTGTCCTGACACGTGGAGAGTGGGCAGTGTGTAGTGGTGTGTTTATACCCCACCTGCACCCACAGTAAGGATGAGAGCTGTAGAGGAGGGGTAGGTGGTGCAACTATGGGGATGCAATTATGGGCCTAGACGTGCAGATGTCAGCAGGCACAGTCATATTTAGACCGCCCTGGGGATGTAAGTAATATTCCAAAATGGGCATAGCTGATGCCCATACCTCTCAACTCCTAAGAGCAAATCCATTGGACAGGGCATAAATCAATGGGGGAACAAATAGGGACCGTACCTCTGAACTGTCCCCGATTTCCAGGGAGGTCACTGATTTCGACTCAATTTCTAACTCTGTCCCACTTACTCCCCCCTAAAACTAGTGACTTTTGGAGGAAAGATGGTAAATTACATGTAATGAATAATAACAACAATTAAGAGTTATAAACATCATTTACCTCAGTAAATGTGTATGAATTCATATGCTCTGAGTCTGTCAATGTGTCAGTTTAATAGCACCAATAATTTAAAATGTATCCCTGATGTTGTTATGACATGTCCCTGATTCAGTTGATATTTGTCCCCAATCTTATGAGAGGTCCGATAGGGACAGAAAGCACATATTCCACTTACAACCTTAGAAAAATGACAGAATATTAGGTATGCAGTAGCATGACTCAGCTGAAGGATATGGGTTCCAAAACCGAATTACTTGTTTGTATTGAAGAGTGTCGGTTACCATGTAATAGCCAGACAGGTGCAGATTGTAAGAGGAACACACCAATAATATGAATCAAACTCTGGACAGGCCGGGGATTCCGTAGAGTCGAATGGCATGCTTTCCCCTAATGGGCAGCCATTCCCGATACTGTAGGCATATAATCCGATGTAATAGGCATCACAAGGTAATATCACAGTCCTCACTCCCACCCACGGATGTGAGTGTCAGATGCAAACACCAAATGCAGTGCATTTGCAAGTGCAGGAGCAAGCGGGTGTAAGCCTGTTTGGCCACCAGTATGTGAGTATTACACTGGTGAAGCAATGTAGAGGCTAACTGAGTGTAAGAAACTGTAATTGAAGGTTAGCATTGCTTAATCACTCCATATCCAATGGCCTTGTTCTGCCCAGCAACAAAATAAATGACCTCTGCAAGGCTTGAAACCAGGACCCTGCACACACAGCTTTTGTGATTTATCACTAAGCCATGGCAGATATACAAACATCTGATCTTATCACAAACATATCATCCAGCGCAGTCATTCAACAGTATAGGAAATGCATTCCATCATGTAGATGTATGTGTGTGTGTTTATGTCCAGATAGATACATACATATATATAGATATATCAAGAACATCCCATGTGACAAGACAGCATTAAAAAGGAATGAAAAGGGAAACACCAGCAACACCTGTATTATGTAGTGGTGTTGTCCTATGTAATATCAAGACTCCCTCAGACAGACACATGTCATTAATACATGCAAACATTTGTACATTGCCCAAATACATCACTCTGTGCATTTTATTTACATTAACACAACAGTTCCTGTCCAATCATTATGTGAGAACAGTACTCCTGCAAGGTGCTGTGTGTGACATCATCATCATGAAAAAGGTAAATGGGGTAACCATAGAGGGACCGGCAGTGTCGTGTGTATAATGGGGTCATCTGCATCATGTGTACCTGGAACCTTTAGGAGTCATGTGCATACCAGTATCGTATGCTTGAGAGGCAGGGGTGAGGACAACTGGAGTGTGTTGCGATGCATATTAAAAGGGTTACATGTGTCCAATGGACACATGTGTGCAATGGACAGCTATGTATGGGGTAAATGTTGCTCTAGGAACCGATTGGCCTTTTGTTTCCGTAGGGTGAGAGTGGGATGTGGGAGAAGGAGAGTAGGTATCCTCGTGGAGGATAGGTAGGGTAGGATGACAGACAAGACATCATACAGGGTTGGTATATGACACATGTGAGGGGATACACCTTGGACGGGGAGGGGTGTTCGGCAGTCACAAGCCTATGAGCCCACAGATGTAAACAGTGGGACAGAGGTCCCCAGCCATGGGCAGCCACCACTGCACCAAAATAGCTTCAAAGGTGGCAGTGCTGGGGGCTGTCTAGGAGGGTCAGGCTCACCCTGTAAATGTGACACTCTGCCCTCGAGCTGGTGTATCTGGCCTTGAAACCCCTTATTGAGTCCCCTACACACCACGTCTGGGACTGTACAACAGTGGACATATTCCTGTCTGGACCTGCTCCCGGGGGGGACAAGCCCCATCCTCAGTGGCAGTTCCACCAGAAGGTGGTGCAAAGCCAACAGAGGTGGAGGTCCAATGCTGGAGCTCCAGATGTGCTGGTGCCCAGTGACATGGCCAGCTGAAGTGGGACAGGAGGTTCTGCTGGGACCTCCAAACCCATACAGCCTATGGTGTTGTGGTTTTAACACAGATATGACTTAGTAATAGTCAACAGCATTCAGTATTACTTATAATAGCATGCATAGATATGACCATCAACACAACACAACAGAAGGTATACATTTGCAGAGGGAGCACAACACATGCATATATACTGCATGACATCTGTACAAAGTGTAGAAGACTTGTGACTGCATCTATGAACAGTGGCCCATTATTAGCATGTCACTGAAACCCCAGACAGTGTCTGTCATACCACTAGTTCATGTGACATATGTCCAATCAGGGATGCAATGGCAGTAACTCATCACTATCACCATGTACTGACTGCAATCCTCTCACTATGCTCCTGCAGTTCACAGATGTGTGTTCAGTGAGTAAATGAATGGTTCCACACATTGACCAGTCCACAGATGGCCCTACAGATGGGGGTTCCCTCACAAACAGAGCACTGTCTTGTCAGTTTTAAAACATGTAGGATAGCCATTACCACATACAACTTGTTAAATTGGCAGTAGTCGCAATGAAGCATAGCTACACTTACATGCTGTAGTCATGTCTGACACATCATCCCCCTGTCTTTAGACTATTTCCCACTGTGTATGTTGTTTGAGGAACATCCAGATATCATCTGTGATGCCATTTACCAAACACCAGATCCAGGTACCACTCACAGCGACTGTCATGGGCAAACTCCAACATGATGTTCCTAGATATTGTACTGTGTTTCCATGCGATTGGCTATGGGAACATCATCACAGCTGTTCCACATGCAATCAGCAAGAGGAGGACTGCAATAGGTGCAGGGTCCATCACCTGAACATTACCATCACTTACAAAACACAAGCTGTTGCTGAGCAGGTGTACAACTCCACATCCACCAGAGAGTGTGTGGGAGGAACAGAGGCTAAGTACATCAGAGAAGGGCTTGGAGACTAAAACCTAAGCATTGTCTGTCACACACCTACCAGTACAGTTCAAACCCCTGACTGACTAGTCATTACTATTACAAGTGCATGCAGTTACTCCATGTGCCACAAAGCTGACATGTTGGTGTGCTGCAAGAACATATATGTGTGCTGGTGAGCGACATCTGCAACAGAGATATAGTAGACATACATTAGGTGTAGCACACATGGCTGTCCACATGAACAGATGTCATTTTCAACGCAACCACAGTCTCTAATGGACTCACATTGACACACTCTGCCAGGCTCACAAATACACTTCCTAACTACTTAGTTTGCCACACTGCAGTAATGCACAGGTACTATGTGCACCACAGGGGATATCCGGAGGTCCTATGGGCTAGGGCAAGTGAACGTGTTTGACATCAGTCGGTATGCCAATGGGAGTTATACTGGGTGTGACTGTGGTTGGGAGCATCATAACCCACAGGCAGACACAAGGTGCCAGTACTGACATGCATGTGTGCATTGCTTCATGGGTGTGTAGTGGTTGGCTGTGCAAGATGGCTGCACAAGGCTGGTTGAGGGGTAATCCTTGGCATCAAGCCACCCAACAATGGTGTGCAGTGTGGTACATGGGTGTAGTGTCTGCAATGTCCCACACAGATGGGGATTTTATGAACTGTCCTGACATCCTGGTTAACATTGTGTATGGCCATTGCCTTATGCAGTCCTAATTGACAGTATCAACAAGGCTTGCAGTTCTTGAATCCAGGACCATGCACACTGAGTTCACTGGACGTACCACTAAGCCATCTGGGTTGTATACATGCTGCATAGAGTTTATAATGCATATCTTACTACAGGTATTCCACAGTACTGAAAACAAATGGGACAGTCACTTTGTGTACATATGTACAGTACCCCTGAATGTATTGTACTCTGTGAAACAACAAAGACAAGTCTACATCTGTACAACTGTCATAACTACATATATATATATATATATATATATATGTGTGTGTGTGTGTGTGTATATATATATATATATATATGCATATACACAGACACAGCTATAGCTATATATATATATATATATATATATATATATATATATATATATATATATATATATATATATATATATATTATGTATGTATATATACATACACGTCTGAACACCCTTTGTGACACAGAAGGGTTCCAAAGGAACTGGCGTGTACACAAAACAGAAGCATCTCTTGTGTTATAACATTTAAATCTTAAGCAGTTCACCAGAGAAGGGAAGGTTGTTGTGTATGTGGAGATTGGGTGGGTAATGATGGCTAATTGTTAGAAAAATATGTATTAATGTGTGTGCTTAATGCTAATTAGAAGCTAAAAGAGTTAACACATTTTTCATTCTATTTTATATACACTATTTTATATACAGCTTAGTTTTATATGAGACTAAAAGATGCTTTTTGAAACTGCAGTGTGCCTTCTGAAACTTGCAAGATGCCCTCTGACCTAGTAACTGCTAGCACAGTGAAATTCATGTTTATGCCTTTTGGAAATGTACTTGAAAAACAGGTGATTATCTGCTAGGTCAGGAAGCAATGAATGAACAATGCTATATTCTATAATGTTATGATTTTGAACAATTAGCTCTGTTCGTGGTATGAGAACATGCACATCTGCAGAAGGAAGAGATAAAGACAAACAAAAAACTGTTGGAGAAATGAACTGCAATATATACTTGCTTTGTGCTCAAATTAGCCATAGTACCTTGAATGGTAACATTGCATATATCTCACTGGTGGTAGCCAAGGCCACGTTGTTTTTCTTAGGAAGTTTCTCACAAAAATTGATAGTACAAGCAGAAAATCATGAAAACAACTGCTATGTAATGATGATGTTAAAACTTGTGATCTGCTACGTCAGCTTGGTAGGCAATGTCTTATTAGAAAATGTATAAAAATGCTGGTATTTCCTGATTCTAGTTAGACAAACTCTATATTAGCATGTTTTTGTCTCCTTGCTGCAAGATTAAAGTGCCTTAACCTGAACCTACCATGTATTGATCATTTTTAAAGTATATTTTCCTTTGACAGATTGGTCCTTCGAGCCGGAAAATATCTCTCGCTCTAGTTCAGGTCAGATGGGCCCGGTGGCATGAAACTGTACGGGGAAGAAGCCACATCAGTTCTTCTGCTTTGAAAGACCTCCGACTGAATTGTCGTTCAAAAGAGGCCAGCCACTGTTTCTGATCTGTGATTGGAGGACAAGTCAACATTCCAGTGGGATCAAGCACGGAGGCTCAGATAAGGAGGAATTTACCTTTTTCTGTTTTATATCAGGACTTGTTACAGTATTTTTGTTTTTGTCAGGGAGATTTGCAAGTGCAGATCAGGGACAAAAAAAGATTGCTGTCTTGTCATAGATCAGGGAAACAGAATAGGTAGGCAGTTATTCTAGATAAACTGTGGAGAAGTGTAAGTCGTGGTACCACGTGATAAAAAGGGTTACGTAACAATTTCTAACTTAGCTAAGACAACATGGGAAATCAGTGCACAAAAAGCTCCCGAGATCCGCCCTTAACCGAGGATGTGAAATATATGCAATTACAACGTGCCGACAATGTTAGGTATTATACAAAATGGGTTAATAAATACAAATTTGATGGTAATTTAGATAAACCTTCACTTATTAAACTTGTCAGACAACTTAAAACAGATGCAAAAGGTCAGCTAAAAAAGCAACGTCAACTAGGAGTCCTTCAGGCACACAGGTGGCTTGAGGAAGCAAACCGCAGGGAACAAAAGATTAAAAATTCAAAAGCAATGATTTTAGATAAAGAAGACAATAACTTGGTAATAGCAACAGCCCCTCTGCCCCCTCTGCTTCCCTTACCAGAATATGAAGCGAGTGGACAAGCTGATCCACCTCTGCTATACCCAGCTGTTCCTGCAAAACCAAAACCGTTTGTCAGAGATCCTATCGAGACTAGGTCTCGAACACGCAACTAGAGAGGGGATATTGAATTGTATGAAATAAATAAAAATTTACAAGCTATGAGTGAAGAAGAGATATGTCCACTCATAAAAGTACCAAATCCACAGGCAGGACAGGCAGGACAGGACCCAACTCTTCTAGTATATAGACCGTGGACACCGGAAGCCATCCAGAAAGCCACAGAGGGAATTCCCCATCCGAAAGTTAATTTTAGAAAATTCTTAGAAGACTTACAGGACATGAGGTTAAGTTACCATTTGAATGGAGAGGAAGTAGAGTTAGTAGTCAGACAAATCATGGGTCCAGATTGGCACATGATCAGTGGCAACTGGAATCCCCATGACGCAGAACTTAGGCCACTCCCACATAGTAACGCAGAACTGGATAACAGAGTGAAAGGTCTGACAGACCAAATCTCTGAGAAATGGAAGCCTAGGGCTGATTGGACTTGCATTAATCGATGCATACAACAAGAAGGTGAAACTGTTGATAGATATTATGCCAGATTATTGGAGTGTTTTAATAACCATTGTGGAATGCAGGTACCTGAAGACCAAACACATGATTCTCCATATGAGCAGCAGCTAAAAAATGCATTTTTGAAAGGCAGTATTGCACCCATTAGCAGCTTTATTACAAAGCACATGGTAGAGCATCGTACAAGTAGATTACAGTCACTACTTGAATATGCAAGACATGCCAAAAGGCATTTTAATAGCAAAAAGCAAAAGAAAACTCAAGTATTTGCAGTAGAAGACGGATCAGAAGTCTTTGTAGTACAAACTGGGAAGAAGGGTAAGAAAAATGCCCAGGGAAACAAACAATCAGATAAACGATCAGAGGATTTTGAAGAGAGAAAGGGGTGAGTGTTTTAAATGCGGAAACAAGGGACATTTAGCAAGGGTTTGCAGGCAAAATAAAAAGGTAAACACAGAAGACAAGGAGGGTGAGGACTGACTATATGATAGTCAAGAATCACTAGAAAGGAATAATCAAGAAAAGATAAGTGCAAATGTGATAGGAGGGGTAGAGGATGTGATAGAAGAAATAGAGGATGTGCATGAAATCACAGATAATGAAGAAAACTAAATTTTAGACTTAGCATTATTGAGCCTACAGCTCTACTTAGCAGACACAAAACTGGAAGTTACACTTCTGGTAGAGGGGAGGGAAGTTAAATTCCTGTGTGACTCAGGGGCTTCGCGGACCCTGATACATCCTTCCAAACTACCAGAAAATTCAGAATCACTTGACTGCATATTAGTGAAAGCAGCTAATGGACAGCTGTATCAGGAGCCACTCTCCCACAACATAGCAATAACTGACCCTGTTTCAGGGATGACCCAGAAAAGCAAAATGCCCAGTAAATCTTTTGGGCAGAGACCTAATGCAGATTTGTGGCATAGCAGTAGTTCCAACTATGCAGGGTATGGAAGCACAGCGACAAATGGATACTTTTGTAGTGCGACCGGAGGGTGAAACATTTTATTGGTATAGCCAGGACTTGGTTATGACTGGTCCAGGGGCAGTAACCGAAGAACTGATGAACGTAGCCATCAGTAAATCCCCCTCCCTTGACACTGATAAACAGCATTTGTTGCATTGCACTCTATACTACTGTAGCAAACCAGGACCTGATAAAGAATATGAGCAAGAACTGTTTAGAAACCATGCTAACAGATTAATATTACGAAATTTGTACTGGGACACAGAAGAAAATAGTGTAGTAATCTGTTCATTGTCCCAGGAATTCCTAGCACTTTACAAATCTAATCGATTACCACATGTGAGTTTGACTAAAGATAGAAATGTGAAGTGGGCAGACCGAGGAGAAAAAGTCACAAGGTGGGAAAAGCAGACAGTTAGAACTCTCCAAACAGGGAGTATAAAAGCAGAAACTGAATTGGATAACACAGACACATCCAGCTGTACACTTGCAGGCAAGTGAGGGCAGCTGAGTAGCACTCTTACTAGAGACTCTCTGGTCAACAGGAAAATCAGATGTAGGACTTATTTGTACAGCAGGACCAGTCACTATCATGCCAAAGTCAGCATTTAGACCTCAAAATAGACAGTATCCCTTGAGAAAGGATGCAGAAATAGGAATCAAACCTATAATAGCAGCCTTACTTAAGGAAGGAGTATTGATAGAATCTCCTGATTCACCATGTAATACACCCTTATTTCCTGTTAGGAAAGCAAATGGAGAATGGCGTATGGTCCAAGATTTACAAGCTGTAAATGATGCAGTTATACTCAGGGCACCTATGGTGCCAGATCCACATACCTTATTAAATGATTTAAAACCTCAACAAAAGTATTTTTCTGTGGTAGATATTAGCAATGCATTTTTCTCAATACCGATACACCCTGACAGTCAGCATTGGTTTGCATTTGCATTTCAGGGGAAAAGGTACACATATACGTGACTACCACAGGGATATTATGAGAGTCCCACAATATTCGCACAGGAAATGGCAAGTAACCTGGCCGGATTTATCGCACCGAAAGGCAGCCAGATTTTACTTTACGTAGACGACATTCTGCTGGCAGCCCCCACCCAGCAAGAATGCAGAGAGGATACCATAGCATTACTACAATTTTTAGCCACTCAAGGACACAAGGTAAACAAGAACAAACTGCAACTTTGGAAAAAACAGGTCAAATACCTGGGATATGTAATATCCAAAGAAGGCAGAATATTAGATGAAGACAGAAAAACAGCAATATTACAAGCACCTAAACCAACTACCAAGAAGGAAATGATGTCCTTCCTAGGTACTACTAATTTTTGTCGGAGTTGGATTCCATACTATGCCTTGGAATCCGCTCCACTGACCAACTTGATATTCAAAAAGCCTATGGCAGCACAAGATTTATTACAGTGGACACCAGAAGCAGAATCAGCTTTCTGCAAATTGAAACAACTGATAGCTTCTTCATTAGTTTTAGGATTACCGAATTATCATAAACGATTTGTCCAAACTGTAGATTGTAAGCAGGGTTATATGACATCAGTGTTAACACAACAGCATGGGGACAAACAACGCCCCATAGCTTACTATTACAGTTAGTGAATCAGGTGCTTACGACATATGGATTTACAAACTACACAAAAAATTTTTGTGCAGCATGCCATGTTGGTAACAAGCATCATGCAAAAGGGGCATTGAAACCTAAGCAAGGGAGTTTCCCTGCACCACCGTATCTGTTCCATACTATCTGTATGGATTTTATAGAGCTGAACAAATGCGAAAATAAGAAGTACTGCCTTGTCATTATAGATATGTTTTCCAAATGGGTGGAAGCTTTTCCAACTAAAAATCCAGATGCAGCTACTGTTGCAAAAGTCCTCGTTAAAGAAATTATTCCTAGATTTGGCATACCGGAAAAGATTTATAGTGACAATGGCACATACTTTGTAAATCAAACTATACAACAACTAAGCCGTTACTTCGGGATTTCTCTGAAAAACCATTGCGCATACCACCCCCAATCTGCAGGATTAGTAGAGAGGCACAACAGAGTTTTGAAAAACAAGCTTAGGAAATTAATTAGTGGGACACAAAAGAACTGGGTGCACTGTCTACCTCTGGCACTGTTGAGTATGAGAACTGTTCCAAATGTAAAAGGGTTAATTCCTTTTGAAATTCTGTTTGGGAGGGCATATTATACACTTCAGTGGAAACCTCTCATGCCTGCAGACCAGGAGGCTGACAGTTCACTTGCAGAGTATATGAGGTGATTTTTGAATACCAAACTTTTGCAGTTAAATTCTGTTTCAGATAAAGAACAAACCACACCATTGGAAGCAGCAATAGCCCCAGGCACATGGGTCTGGGTGAAGGTTGTGAAGAAAAAGAACTGGAGTTCTCCGAAGTGGGAAGGACCGTACCAGGTGCTACTGTCAACACCCACTGCAGTCAAGATCACAGAGCGAGCGTCCTGGATTCATCTGACACACTGTAAACTGGTTAAGAACTTTGAACTGGATAAAAACCTTGTTACTGTTGTACAACAAGAACAAAATGACCAGGTATAGAGTAAACAGAGATGCAGAACAACCTCAGAAAATTTGCATGATTATTCTGATAGCTATACTGATAACAATGATCTTTTTGCTGTGGCCTTTCCTTTTCCCAACCACACGAGTTGAACTGAACAAACGTGATGCATTACTCATAGACTGGCATCCAAACTTTAACACTTACCAAGCAATTAAATATGTGTATGCTGAGACTTTTAATGTTTTGAACTGCTGGATTTGCACAGCTATACCAATAGCATATGGGGGATTATTGATGACTGCTGTCCCCCTAGGGGTCAATGAGACCTGGGAATACTTGATTTTTGATACTACACCTGTGAAATCACAAGACAAAATAACATTGTACCTACCTGTTACACAAAAAGGGATTGTATGTTTTTACAAAAATGACAGTATTCAGGTGGGTTGGAGCAATTGCAATGTGACTGTTTCTTATAAATGTTATATTAATGCCAGTAAGACTAAAACTATTTGTGATACAAACTATGATGCATATTTTGAGAGGATGCATAGAAGTGTTAATGAAATATAACATAATCCTGTTCTTTTAAAGCAGCTTTCTATTATTGATAAGAAAATGTTTCATGCAGGGCAAGCTTATATCAATACTAAAGTAGAGAATTGTTATTTTGTTTGTGGGAAAAAGGCATATAAATGGCTACCTGAGAATTGGTCCAGCAGCTGTTTTTTGGGTTACCTGGTTCCGGCCATACGACACACTGCAGCTTTGCCTCAGGGAAAAATTTGAAACGTCAGAGAGGTCAACAGTAAACCTAGAAGTCCAATCAAGAGACCCGAGAATCCAGTGGGATGAATCGAAGCAGGATGGAGAAACCATAACTCCGTAAAAAACAAAGCTAAACTGACACACATGGACTTGAGTGACACCATTATATCGTGGGCAGGCATAGCCCCTGCATATGGCGCAGTGAAATCGATTTGGGAGCTGAGAAAACTGTCTAAACTTCTCAAAGTTATGAGCAATGCAACTTTTTCTGCTCTCGAATTAGTGACTGATGAACTGAATGCTATAAGAACTGTGGTGCATCAGAACTGCATGGCTCTCGACTTCACCCTAGTGGCAAGAGGTGGTACATGCACTTTAATCAAAGAAGAATGCTGTTCGTATATTCCTAACAACCAGCACGAGATAAACGACCATCTTGAGGTGATCCAGCAAATGTCGACCATGACCAAACCAGGCCCAAACCCTCTGATGGACTTTTTCCAGAATTTGTTTGGGGGGTGGGGTTCCATCCTAATGAACATCCTGATTGCCATTTGTGTGGGATTACTCCTATTAGGAGCATGCATTTGTTGTGGTATTCCCTGCATGAAAAAGTTAATCAAAGATTTTATAGACATGTCAGTTTCTGAGACTTTGTATCAAAGTACTGAAATTGAAGAGTTGTTGAAAAGTGAAACACTTTCATAAGTCTAAACTGAATGACTCTCTTAACTGCAAATCCTGAATGGAAGAGGTTAGGAGAAGAAGCAAACTGTTTATGCTTTTGAAAATAGAATTAAAAAGTATTAACAGGGGGGAAATGTTAGAAAAATATGTATTAATGTGTGTGCTTAATGCTAATTAGAAGCTAAAAGAGTTAACACGTTTTTCATTCTATTTTATATACAGCTTAGTATTATATGAGACTAAAAGATGCTTTTTGAAACTGCAGTGTGCCTTCTGAAACTTGCAAGATACCCTCTGACCTAGTAACTGCTAGCACAGCAAAATTCATGTTTATGCCTTTTGGAAATGTACTTAAAAAACAGGTGATTATCTGCTAGGTCAGGAAGCAATAAATGAACAATGCTATATTCTATAATGTTATGATTTTGAACAATTAGCTCTGTTCGTGGTATGAGAACATGCACAGCTGCAGAAGGAAGAGATAAAGACAAACAAAGAACTGTTAGAGAAATGAACTGCAATCTATACTTGCTTTGTGCTCAAATTAGCTGTAGTACCTTGAATGGTAACATTGCATATATCTCACCGGTGGTAGCCAAGGCCACGTTGTTTTTCTTAGGAAGTTTCTCACAAAAATTGATAGTACAAGCAGAAAATCATGAAAACAACTGCTATGTAATGATGATATTAAAACTTGTGATCTGCTACGTCAGCTTAGTAGGCAATGTCTTATTAGAAAATGTAAAAAATGCTGGTTTTCCTGATTCTAGTTAGACAAACTCTGTATTAGCACATTTTTGTCTCCTTGCTGCAAGATTAAAGTGCCTTAACCTGAACCTACCGTGTATTGATCATTTTTAAAGTATATTTTTCCTTTGACACTAATATAATCTACCCCGGGGATTGTGGAGTTAGGGTGGGGGAATGATGGGTATGGACTTACACCCCGGCGACCACTTCTGTGTCACTGCTCGACAGTGGCACAGGAAAATAACATATCCAACTGAAGTCGTGCTTGACTGTGTATTCTTTACCATTCCTAACTATGTAATATTTTGTAGACACCAGTCACCACAGATGGCTACCATGGTGTGTTAAAGACATTACATGTGTATGCTGGCTACAGGGTAATCACACACACAAACAAGCACACACTTGCCAGTATTGTGCATACACGTCTTACCTATGTAAAAGTAACTAGTACAGTGGTATGCAGTTGGGGTATATGCCACAGAACACGTACTCTGATTCCACTTCTGAGCTGGGTGACATCACAGAACTGATTACTTGCAGTGGGGAGGGGGGAAGAGAGAGGTTTAGCAGTTGACAAGGATAAAGGCCAGTGCAAAAGGTGGTATCCCTTTGGAATGCAGCAAAACCCGCTCTCATGACAGGATGCAGACACAAATACACACACAACACCACACTCAGCCATTTGCTGTCACACACACTCAGGCATTTGTTGACAAAAACACACTCAGGCATTTGCTGTCACACACATAAACACATGCACACAGTTGCCAGTGATGGTATCAGAACTCCTGCCTATCTACAGATCACTATTACACTACTACGCAGTTATGAGACGTGCCACAGAGATTACACATTCCAAGGCAGTCAGAATGCCCTTCTAAGATTGAGGACAACAACAGAGAGACTGACAGTCACAAAGTACATAGCTGTAAACCTGTGTGTTTAAAGTAGGTTTCCATTACAACCTGTATGCACAAACAAGACACATCATCTGCAGGTAGGCCTGAGAGGTATAGTTGTAGTACAACAGGAACCTGAACTGGAGTATGGCCATCTATGGAATGGACAACTACTATACAGGGTTACAGTGGGCATGCTCATACACTTAGTAGCACATGGCCATTTGGAATGCACTATGACTACAACTACACAAGGTTATACTAATCATGTTCATACACTTAATAACAAGGGGCTTGTTGGATGCACTGACTCAAATTACACAAGGTGGCAGTGGGTACGCTCATACACTTAGTAGCACAGGGCTGTTTGGGATGCACTCCTATTCTAACCACAGAAGGCCACAGTGTGCATGCTCATACACTTACATGTACAGAACAAATTGTAAGGGACTCCTACTGTAAACACACAGGTTTACAGCTATGCACATCTTTCAGTATATATATGCACATCATACTGGTTTACTACCTGATACCTGTATGTGGCCCATAAATTATATATCTGTGTCTGTGCTGTGTGATACACATGCATACATGTACATGAAGTACTGACATATATATGTTAAGTATACACATTCATGCATGTATGGACGTGACAGACAATAAGTTACCTGGGACACACAGGCAGATGCTCCTACAGCATGTGTCACACACCTTGCTGCCCTGAAATGCATACATTGATAGCAGATTGTGGACAGTGGCATTATATGTGGAACAGTGGCATGTGCAAGCATAATGTGTGAGCCACATTGTGTAATGGCACTGAGGTGCAGGTGTCAAGATGACCTCTCCCGGCTGTGTTAGTTGTTCTCATTATTAGCAGGACTGCTACCCTAAGTATATTTCACATTGGTCATACACATTTTCTGCTGTTGTCCGTCACCTTACATGAGGCATTTGCTACCAAGCACATTACTGCCACTCGCAGTGATGTCATGGTAATAGTGGCAACTGCTAGACCAAAACAATGAGCCAATGTCCTGCTGTTATTATGAGGTTGTCCAGTGCCTGTCATTCTGGGCTGTCATGACTGAATGACAAGCCTTCAACAGAGAGCAATGCATCCATGTTTCATGTGTGTGTGTGGATAATACCTAGGTCGCATTTACCCATATAGCCGCATTCCAAGGCAAATGTCCTACACCCAGAAGTAACACCCTGACAACTACAAGACAATTGCATTGTAAGCTTATGTTAACCATTGCTAGATGTGTGGCTTTAGTAATCCATTTGCTCAATGCAAAACCTACAATGGAGAATACTGACATCTGTGCAGTGAGGAACACCTGGCTAAAGGCTCTGTAGTACACAATTGCACTACCACCATATAACTCAGATCCAGACATATGGGCCACAACAGTGGTATGGACCATTTCAGGTGGTGGTGTCCACATATTCATAAAGGCTACTCACATGTAAAGACCACTACTCTGACATAACTCATCAGAGATGAGTCAGGTACAGGTGAGAGTGGCAAATGCTGCATTCTAGGTTGTATCCTCATATGCATCCATCACCTTGTCCCCAGACTGCCAAAATACATCCATAAGTGGTATGACATAGTATGGTAGACCTCCAGATAACCCTCAATTGGTGGATTGTACCTAGGCCTACATCAACTGTGCAAAGTACCCATGTACAGACATAGCTGCATAAAGTGTTATGCAATGCAATAATACCACTGTTTGTAACCAGCTCAGTTGGACACATACCAGGGTCCCTCAGATGTTGTCAGCATTAACACAGTCTACTGCTGCTGTACACCAGTAAACAACACCTTCATGGTTAGATATGACCTAACTGTACCTGCTCTGGATATGTAAATCCCACACTCATACAACATAAATGACATTACCATAGCTTTCATTATCCTTTCTACATAAAAATGGCTACAGTCATTACACACATGCACATGGCAGATAGCATGCTAACAGTATATAAGGTTTGATATCTATGTTAACAGAGGTAATATTCCCACTCTACTGGTCACCCATGACACCTATCATATCATACAACACCCCATGTGGCATGTATGTCATTAGACATGTCCACCTAATGCAATGCCTACAAACATACCCAAATAACAGGATCATAGGACCTACACAAGGCCTGTATTGACAGACTCAGGAAAATTCATCTCTGCTCTGCATGTTCCTGAGTAGTCACAGGTGATATGTTCATGACATGTACAGCCATGTGTGGCCACAGCTCCTACATATACAACATATCAATGATTGCAAGCCTGTGTGCTGTCTGGACATTAGCCTTAGTACCACAATAGCCACTACATGCTGGAGTGAGATGTTTACAAGCCACAGACCTCGGACATGCTTGAATGAGTGTACTGCCTAGCTCTAACAGAGCACATTGCTGGCACTCTTCCAGTAAACATGAGGTGTGTGTGGCAAATATGATGTGCTCACTGTTGACCATTACAGTGCCCTGGCTTCACCATGGCACTGTCAAGTAACAGTTTGTAGGAGCATGACATGGAATAATGCTGTGTGTGTCTCGCTGATATGTGCTGTTGTCATATATGTACACTTGGCTACTCGGTGAAGGTGGTGGTGTCCTACCAGTACATGAATACAACATCCATTATGTTGTAATGCTCGGCTATGTTTCACACATGGCATGGGGAAGGTGTGGAATGTATCCTCTTGACCTGCTAGTGCACTTACTGATGTAGACCGCATATGTGTACATGTATTAATGTTTGTGTAGATTCCATGTGTGTGCAGTGTCTGATGTCTAAAGGTGACTGTTGTCTTAGTACACCATGCTGTTGCAATACAGCCTCAACATTGCCAACTGTATATGGTGATATGCTCTAAGTACAGTAAGCCATACATGAGGTATGGACAGATGTTTGGACATGACTATTAAGTGGTGGGGCTTCTTTGCAGATGAATGATTACTGAGGACAGCTCACTGGTGTGTTACAACCATTCCTACAATAACCTGTGTAACTGCTAAGGTCAGGTTATATTAATTGAAGTAGAAGACAGACAATGTAGAATGCAGTAAAGGTGACACTGAAGGCAAACCTCATGACACCTGTAACAGTAATACCTACCCTGTGCATATATTGTGCATATATCAGCACAGTTGGCAAAGGAAAGAGTCAGTAAGCTTTGCAGCGATTGCAATAGTGCTGTACTTCTGTAATACTTATCATGAGATAGGCAGGTGTTTGATTCACAGTATTGGCATGTGTGGGTGTGTGTGTGTCCATATATGTCACGTATGGTTGTGCATACATCTCACATGTTTTCACTCTCCTGAACTCTGTTGTTGACACCAGTGCATAATGAAGTGTAGAAAGAAAGGCATAGGCAGGTGGTTGAACCTCACACATTTAAAGTGTCTGCATGGGTGTATATCTTTGTGAATGCCACAGTGTGTGTGTGTGTGTGTGTGTGTGTGTGTGTGTGTGTGTGTGTGTGTGTGTGTGTGTGTGTGTGTGTGTGGCTGTCCGTGTGTATGGCTGTCCGGTCCCTGGAGCGAGGCTGTATTTTACCATAGTGAAATGTTAATGCCCCCCCATCCACTCAATGCAATCTAGCATCCCTGTTGATATCAGCAATCGTAGATGGGCATTCTAACCACCTGTTAACATGTACACCCTTGGGTGTGACCTGTTGTTACATAGCGTACTGATGGACCCCGCTTCCCACATACACTCACTGCACTGTAGTATCCCTGTTGATGTCCTCGATCTTAGGCCATTCCCACTACCTGTACATGTGTAATCTCTGTGGCGCATCTTGAAATTTTGTAGTACTATAATGATGATATGCACATAGGCAGGGGTTCTCATCCAAACACTGGCAACTGTGTGTGTGTGTGTGTGTGTGTGTGTGTGTGTGTGTGTGTGTGTGTGTGTGTGTGTGTGTGTGTCAGAGTGTGTGTTACTGTGTCTGTGAATCCCTGAGTGTGTGGGTGTGTCTGTGTTTGCATGCTGTCATGGCAGTGGGTATTACTGATTCCCAATGAGAAGCCACTATTTCCACTGGCCTTTACTCTTGTCATCCACCATACCACTCTTTTACCTCCTCCCCGCTTCAGGTAACCATACCTGTGATGTCACCCACTATGGATGTGACGGCTCTGAACACAGTAGCTTACTACACAGCTATCATGCTCTTGGATCATTAGAACAGTAAACATAATTGAAACATGGGAGAATATAACTGTGATGTGGAAGCTACAAGGTGCATTCAGGTATTGTCATACTGACCTGTGGGTAGTCAACATGTACATATGGGACACTAACCGCAAACACCGACATCCCCTGGCACATGCAACTTCACCTGAAAGAGGAAGGCAGAACATCAAGATCAACATGCTGTTAGTGTTGTTACACATGATACATACTGTCAAACATACAAAATGCATTCTAATACTAATACATGGTATGTCTGCTGCCTATCAACACTATTCAACAATATTAATCTACAATTGTCTACCTAGTATGTTCACCCTGTGCATCAGACCATATGAGCATGTCCCTGCACTGATGGTGTGGATGACAGAGATGCAGCACAGGCATCATCATATGCACAGGGTGATAATGTTTGCCAGAGGCCTAGGCTGTGCCATTGGATGACATCATGTGTGTGTGTTAGGGCCTGTGATATCATTGGGCATGTGTGGATGTTATGCATGTGTATTGAGGTGCCCTACATTTGTTTCTGGTGTGTGTGTGTATGCATGCACACAGGTCTGGCATGTGGCTGGCCTACACAGGGGTATTATTGACAGCTGCAAACAGTACAAGGCAGGTTTCACAGTTCACGGTGTCCGGCAATGGCCATGTGACCTGCGCCATCCAGGGGTTGCAGGGGCACTACCAGGCAAAGGTCCAGATTGGGTACTTTCTGATGACTCATGTCAACTGGAATTATGTCCTTGTTGGGACCATCCAGGATCACATGCACGTTGCCTGCTGTGCCCTCGTGTGGACTACACAGCACCAGCTGCACTGCTGCTGCTACCGCCACTATGGGAGCAGGCATGTGCTGTAGCATGTTCATGTAGACCTCCAACAGGTGATGTAACTGACCTACATCCACGTGCCCGATGCCTCACTCCCACCCGATGTTCCAGCACAGACATTCCACGCTCAAGGATTCACATGCCATGCTCAAGGACTCCCACCATGTCACCCAATTGTCTATCCAAAACATATGCAAGATGAGGGTGAGCATTTGAAAGTGTCTGGATGTTGTCAGTTAATGAATGGACAGCAGCCCTCAATAGCCTCAGACCTTCTCTATTGTGCTGTTCAGCATGTGCTTGTGCCTCCATTACAGCCCAAAACATGCATATGGTGACTCCAGCTGATGTGCTTTGTCTCACAGGAGCATGTTGGCCAGTGGTCCTCCTATGAGCAGTGCTGGGCAAATGCCTGTATGGGACATCACCAGTCAGTTGACTGGGATCATGGTGTGCAGGCACACCTTCCATAGTCTCCACACTTCCCTGTTCCATGCTACTGCCTGCCAACTGTACTTCCTCTATGGCCAGTGGTGATGGGGTATGTGTAGGCAGAGGAACTGTGTGCGAGGATGAGGGAGAGACAGGTGGAATGGCAACCAAGGGCACAAATTCAGTCCCTGACAACCCTGCCTGTGTCTCAATCATACTATCATCATCACTGCTAGAGTCTGTGGGGACACTAACATCAGGTGGACCGCAGGTGGGCAACGCATTTACATCAACACCTGTGAGGGGAAGACAAGAACTGTACATTACAAGTTATACCAGATGCACACACAGACAGGCAGAGAGACACAGTCACAGACAGAGACACACATGCACAGACAGACAAAGACACATACACAGACAGAGAGACACACACACAGACACACAGATATACAGACACAAAGACACACAGACACACATGATACATGCAGGTGATATGGCAGATTGCATCAGCTTAGACAATTATTGTTTCAGCTTAGACAATTATAGTGGTAGTTATCATACATCCCTGAGTTGCACACAACAGCATGCATGTGTTATAGCAGACGGCATGCACCTTACACAATTATAGTGGTGGTAAGCATACATACCTGTATTGCACCATTTGTGTTAGTAGCCTATGCCCCATACCTCCAACACAATGCATGCACTTTGCACCGTTGCACCAAACTGCCATGGTGTGTACAACTACACACCACATGTTAACAGACCATCGCTGACCTTTGTACATCTGCCACTGATGCTTTGTGTTGGCCACCACCCCTATTTGTGGGGACATGAGCAGTAGGGTATGTCGACTGCATACTATGTTTACCTGAGCCCTAGCTTGCATATCTCCCCCAAAGCAGTGCATGTCTGTTCAACATTATTCTGCCTACCCCTGAGATGAGCCTAGACATTGGGCATGTGGCTGTACACATATGTTTGACATGGCTGTCCCTACTCTGCAATGGTGCCACAGACCAGCACAGGTTTACAGTACACCAGCCTGCTGTGTGGCATATGACCTTGTCAGTGACATGTAGTATGACATGTCTTCTGCTGACGTGTTAAAAGACATGCATACTTGTGTAACACAATGGAGTCCTTTCCAATCTACAGTACGGTAAAGGTGTCCCAATGCGGGGACATGTTATACTAACATGGGCCTTCAGCTGATGCAATGTTGTCTGTCTGCAATACAAATATGCAGTGACATACTGCACATTGAGCTGATGTGCATAGCCATTGCAGGGCATCATGTGGCTTCACAATTGCTATACAGTGTGAGCTACTGACACAGTTCATAGCCATGACTATGTTCACATACAATACATATCTAATGTGGAATTTGACCCACGTCACTGAGGTGTATACACACTAAACCCTAATGTGGAATGTGTGACACAGGTCACAGAAGGGTATATGGATGACACCCCTGCACATCTGCAACCATATTTCTGATGCCTGGCAACTATGCCCACACATGGCTAACTTAGCAGTACTCTATGTCCCACATGCCATCTGTGTACCTCACACACATGAGGAGCAGGCATGACAGCGATGTCTGACACCAGCAAGGTGAATGTACTGTATCTGTGGCCTGATGTGGTTGTATGTGTATGTTGTACAACAAATGTATGTATTTGGATACTGTATAGGTGAATGCTTTCACGTTGTGACACACTCAAGATGTTCAAGACATGTTATGTGGTGGTTTCATGTTATGCTTACACAAGCTGTGCACAGGCCTGTATGATGTTTAGTGTTTCACATCTGCAATATCACCATTACACAAAGGCCATAGTTGTATTGTAATGAGCCAATGTACAACTGGGTGGACACACATGTACATCACTTCTACTGTGTGTGTGTGTTGCTTCATGTCTCTGGCTATCCTCCATGGCCATGTGTACACATGTTCTGTCCAATGGTTGTGATGGCCATCTTATTTCACATGTCAGTGTTATCCCATATGACATACACCCATAGATGTCATATTCTCCACTGAGGACAGGGTTATGCAGACAAAGAGTGGTATGTATGGGATGTGAGACATGTTTTGCAGGATAGTTGAGCAGTGTTGCAGTCAGCCCACTACATGTCACAGAAATGGCAGATAGCACATTACATTGTGAGACATTCATAGCAAGGGTATAATCCACAAGGGTATATCCTGTTGGCCGATCATACTCCAGCTCCAACACATTTAGAGTGCATGCACACATATGCTCTCTGTACAGTACTGTTCGTATTCCCAACATGTGTAATGCTGAAATGTAGTACCTGTCCCTACAGTGAAACACACCTCCACCATTGTATTCAATATTGTCCACACATATGGCAATGACAGTTTGGGAGGTTTAGTGTAGGTGTTTCATATAGTCTTCAATTGTTTCACATGGGGAACCACTGTGATGCATTGCAGGTCTGACCAGTGTCTATCAACAGGACCACCATACATTATGTGTACGTGTGTTATGGCAGATAACATGCAATTAATATGTTCTGTGCATTATCAAGCCTGGTAAATAATAACAATCTCACCTGACACAGGCTGCTGTTGCTGCAAAATGCCAGAGGTTCCTAAACAGGAGTGTCACAGCAGTAAGATCATTATCCACACCTGTGTGATAGCTACAGGGTGCAATGTCCATGTTAGCACATAAGGCAGTACAATACACTATACTTTGGAGTATGCACATCTGTGCATACATAGAGTAGCAGACTATAGTATGTGGCATGTGTGTATACACATATTCCCCGTCTGTACAGAGTCCAATAAAGGCAGTCTCACCAGCGTAACGTTAGATCACAATTTCAATTTTGACTCTTCAGTTCAAAAGTACAAACACCAACTTTATTCACGAACACCAAGTTTATTAGTGAATGCAGTGATTCCATTAAGCGCTGATTAAGTTTCCGTATGTTTGGAAATGAAAGTGCTTAATGGAATCACTGCATTCACTAATAAACTTGGTGTTCATGAATAAAGTTGGTGTTTGTACTTTTGGACTGAAGAGTCAAAATTGAAATTGTGATCTATCGTTACACTGGTGAGACTGCCTTTATTGGACTCTGTACAGATGGGGAATACAGTATTTTATTAGTTTGTTCTTCCTTCTCCATTTTGCCATCATGTTTGTGGTTATGTGTGCATGCACACCTGGCATATAATGTTACATTACATATTGCACAGTAACACATGTAACCATGTGAAATATAGTTGTGTTATATGTGCAGTAGTGACTTACCAGGCAACTCCAGGCTCTGTGATTGAGAGACACCAACCTCCACAATACCAGCTAAAGCTTGTGGATGGAGGTCTGCAGGTGTCCACAGGTTGGCCAGTAGCTCCTCGGTATGTGTAAGTGGGGACTGGGTGAGTGCCCCCCCCCCAGATTGCATTAGCACGCTGTTTCACCCTTCTTATGAGGTCAGTGCAGTATTGGTGCACCTGATGATAGGTGTGATTGTGACCACCAACATCATTTACCCTCCTGCAGAGTTCCTCCCACAGGGCATCCCGCTGCTGTGCATCCTGTGGCACATGGCTGAAGAGTGTTGTATGGTTGTCAAGGAGGTATGGGATGAGGACCTCATCCTCCAAGCAGTTCTATGCCAGCAGCCTACTATGTGGCATACCTGGAAGACATTATGATGGAGACAGACCTCAGTAACTCACAGAGAAGTACAGAAGTACAGCTGAACATACATGTGTACTACATTTATTAAGATTACAAATCTACATGACACTAACACCACTGACATGTATAAGTTACACACATTTGACACTTACTGGTGATGTGATGTTATCGCCATATATGTGTGTGTCATGTGATGACATTGCTCATACACCATGTGGATGTTGTCTTGATGTGGGCATGTCTGTTTGCCTGTACTGGTGTCTTTACTTATCAGCACATGCCTGGATGTGTTCACATTAATGCAATCGACCTTAATGCTGTGTATATGTCACATATATAGTCGTACATAGCTGTTAGGGACATGACCTGTGACCCTGCAGACTTGCAAGCATGTTTGTGTTTTGCCATATACATCTACATGGTACTGCACAGCTGTGTAGCATCCTGCCATGTATTGCCTGTGTTGCACATGTGTAACACATGGGACAATAGCTATTTGCAGGGTTGGATATCAACTATAGCATGTATGGTCATAGTGATCTAGTAGGCTATATGCCCTGGGCCATTTATGAGCCTAGGCAGACAGGTTACCTAGCTGTAGGCAACAGACAGGTAAGTTTCAGTGGTCAGTTCAAGCAGTGCCACAGAACTGATCCACAGGGTTATTGATATATTTGGCATGCGGTCATCACATCATGTCACAGAGAGGGGTGATGTGCAGCTTCACTGGACAGGGATGCATAGTATGGCAAGAGTATGTTAAGTGTATGGGACAGAGATCTGTCAGGCATGTTGTGATACCTGTACTAGAAAGGTGGATTTCCATAAAGTAAGTGTTTATTTGGGATCAGGATGTGTTAAGTGTAGTATGTCCAACACCTCTGGGTTGGGCATGGCTTTTTTCAGGGTAGGCTGCATGCTACATAGTGCAGCTAGGGATTGGAAAGGGCAGTGTAGGCCATCTACACATGGGCAATAACCCTTAAAGGAAATATGTGATCTATTATGGGTCACATGGGTGTTGAGTATGGCTGAGCAATTATCTCTATATTCCTGGATGGCACCCTGTCATGATTAGGGGTGCCACATATGACTACCTGTCTGGTGTGGTGGAGTAACTATCAAAGTAAAGAGTACTGTCCAGCTGCATCCCATACACACAGTTGCCATTATGTTGACCGCTGCCTAGGTGGTAGTTCATGGGTACAGGGTTTGTAACATAGGGGATGACAATGCAATACTTAGCTGTCAGATTGTGGCCATACATCACACACCACACATCTGACACACTAAGGCCCTTCTGTATATTGAACGCAGCACACATTGAGTCAACTATTGCTCCTAGTTCATAGTCATTTGCAAACATCAATAGGCTGATGAGTTCTGTGTTAGTCTGTGTGGTATAGATAACAAAGAGGGGAAGTACCAGCAATGAACCCTGTATTACTTTGGCTGGCACTGGTTTGATGTGCTTTTATTAGTCAGACACCTTCTGTAGTGTTGGTTCTGCCAGCAGTCCAGTTGCCAACCACTCCTGTGACATAGGAATATACACCTAGTTTACTGAGTGTAGCTGGAATACAGTATGAGTGATGGTGTCCTACGACCTGGCAAGGTCATGATATGCAGTGTGAATCAACCCTACTGTTATCTACATCTGTACTGAGTACATCAAATACGTTGATCACAGTTCATGGCCTTACAGACCAGACTCAGCAGGGTAGTTGTGCACTATTTCCCATTATCAATGGTGTCTCCCCCTTTGTGGGGTGTGATAACTGTTGCTGTGCACCATTTGGTGTGTACACAGCCTGACATGGAGCTATGATTGAACATGATGTGTATGTGGATAGCTGATTGTTCTTATATTTGTGTAGGATACACCCTGGGATGTTGACAGGTCCCATGAAAGCTGTATGTATGGCTTTAGATAGTGCAGCTTGTACCTGCATAGTAATTATTACAGGGGCCCTGTAGTGTAAATGGATATATTACTAAGTGTACCTGTTGGGGGGAAGGTGGGAGTGGGTTTAGGTTCTCCAAGACCCTATCTGGATGAACGGGTGCTATTTCTGAAGGTGCAGTACTTCCCATGCCATAGTGCTGTGCAGCACAGCAGGTCTTGTCATTGCCATTACAATTAATGACACAGCTATAGAATGCTCTGTGCTTGGCCTCATAATATGTGGCTGATTAGTTTCACAGTAGCTTTGTCTGGTTTTATATGGTGTATCTGCATCTTACTGTGGCTGACCAGGGATCACCTACACTCGTGTGTTCACTCTTGCAATGGTTACTACCTTCTGTGGTACAGTTTAAAGCATGGTACCACCAGTTTGCCTTCTTGTTTGTGTTGGGTTGAATCCTGGTTCTGTTTCAATAGCACAATCACTGCACATATGTGACTGCTTAAGGATCATTTGTGTAGGATTCAGCATTTGCACATGCATTGTCCATCTGCATGGGTGCCATGACAGTTACCACTCTGCTCTTAGGTATCAAAACATTGGCATTGGAGACTGACTATGTGTAGCATACTGTTAGCCCTGTTTGTGTGACTACTGTGATCCAGGTCATTGGGGTCGATGGAATCCAACATGCATTGGGCGCAGGTGTTGGTACATGAGGAGTCTTCCCAGTTCATAATGGAATACTTGAGAGTAGCCATTATTATGGTTCTGTCTCAGACCTAATCTTCCCCATTACAGCACATTATGACAGTTAGGAAGTCTGTGGCCTGGTGAGTGCTCTGTCTCAAGGTGCAATTTGAATTCCACTTTGGCTCAAAGGTAGTTGCTCAGCATAATGCATCTGAAGTTATGCAAGTGCAACTAGCGTGGGGGTGTACATATCCTTCAGGAATATGGACACACCTGCGGCCCATGTGTTTCAATAAAGGATAATGGGCAAGAGGTGAGGCAAGTGTTATAACATGGTCATGCAGGTGTGCTCTACAGAGCGCTCAAACATGTCTCAGCCACTGTACAGATATGTTCTCCATGTTTGGGATTGACATATGTGTGTCCATATAGTGTTTCTGACATGTATCATTGTGTAGCAAGACCTGCAGTTTATTGCTTGGCTGTCCCTGTAACAGCAGTGGACCTTCACTTGAACTGTGCATGATGAAGGCACTTTAGGGAAAGCATGAGCCATAGGCAGTATCCAGATTCCCAGGGTGACAGGTGCAGGTCCTGTCTGGTAAAGCATCATGGTCTGTCAACCATGTTATCCCAGGCAGAAAGATACTGGATACCCTTTGACTTGCACCACTACACTAGACAATTGTGGAATACAACCCTTTTGTCCCTGTACTGCAGTATCATTCTGGCCAATGGCAGAATGCTACCCAGGCCTTGGCACATACCTGCATGGGCTACAAGACCTGACAGTTCCTACATGTGTTTCCATGCAGTCCATGCTACTGCATCACAGGTCCTGTTCAACAACATGGAATATGCCAGAGCCTTGTCTACAGTTCAAAAGGTGGTCTGAGTGTATGGGTATGTGGCTAATCATGGCAGACAGGCAGCTGACAGTATGTATGCCCTCGTATAGGTTAGTGTGTAACATAGTGCTAGAGTTTGCATTCACACATGAGTACTGTTGGACATGTTTCCAGCCATGTGTTCTGAGGTGTGGCACAATTATGCAAACTATGTCATACAGTTTGTGTATTTTGGTGTCTGTCTCTTCCAGCTTGGGGGGTCACTTGTTTGGCCAGATACTTAGAAGCATCTGTGAATGTGTGTAATTTCTGGTAGTGTGTGTGGGTGTCCTTACTGTGTTCTGGTAAGGGTATGCATTGGTTGTGTTGATGAGATGCATGTGTTAACCTACACCTCATGACTGTCCAGTCCAGTCATGGCTGTAGACTGGGCTGTCTTCCAGCTTACCCCTGTAGCTGCATCCCAAACAATGTGTGGGTCGTGGTGTTAGGTGTGTTCGGCAGTGTACGTGGCATAGAGATTACATTCCCTCAGGATGGCCACATACACAAAGCTGACATTACTAAACACCAGTAGTTGACTAGTGGACATGCCTGTATGGGCATTCAGTACTACAAATACCAAGTACTGTATTTAGTTTACGTATTGCTTATGAAGATGTTTTAGACAGTGATGCTCACATGTATATATTTGTGTTATGGACGTGACAACACTGGCTATTACGGAAACATTGTAGCTACCTTTAGCAGCAATCCTCCTCTGAGGAGCACATCACATCCTGTTAGTTGATTACAGATGATGCAAGTGTCTACAGGTCTGTTTCCTTCTCTGGGTAAATACTCACATATCCACCAGGACCATGAGCTCTGTTGGGCACAGACACTCACTCTTCAAACAGAGTCATGTATCAATAGACACTGATGCCACTATCAACATGATCAAGATATAATCAGATAGTGTATGCCAGGAAATAATCAGATAGTGTATGCCATCACCTATGAAGTGGCTATTATGCATGGGCAGCTGTCTCGTACATGTTACACTCCTACTGAAGATGTTACACTGGAGTTAAAGATGATATGCAACTTGTTTCATTACCAGTGCTGTGCACTACCTTACATACAGTATGTGCAAGTGGCTGTTAGGTTGGCAATGAGAGGTTGGACTACACAAACCTGGAAGTTCAACCAGTGTGTCTCTACTCTCAATTTCCACTCTATGTAGGTGTGTACATAGCCATTTGGCCTAGCCCTGTAACAAGGGTCACTACTCATTTGCATAAGATGTACACATGTACAGCTCTTATTGCTTGCAAACGATACTAGAGAGGTCCAGCCCTGTAACAAGGGTCACTACACATTTACATAACATGTACACATGCACAGCTCTTATTGCTTGCAAACAATACTAGAGAGGACCAGCCCTGTAACAAGGGTCACTGCATATTTGCATAACATGTACACATGCACAGCTGTTATTGCTTGCAAACGATACTAGAGAGGTCCAGCCCTGTAACAAGGGTCACTACACATTTGCATAACATGTACACATGCACAGCTCTTATTGCTTACAGACAATACTAGAGAGGTCCAGCCCTGTAACAAGGGTCACTACACATTTGCATAACATGTACACATGCACAGCTGTTATTGCTTGCAAACAATACTAGAGAGGTCCAGCCCTGTAACAAGGGTCACTACACATTTGTATAACATGTACACATGCACAGCTCTTATTGCTTTCAAACGATAGTAGAGAGGTCCAGCCCTGTAACAAGGGTCACTACACATTTGCATAACATGTACACATGCACAGCTCTTATTGCTTGCAAACGATACTAGAGAGGTGGATATTACATGTGTTATGTGCATGGATAGTTACCTGGCTCTTCCAATTATCTTTGTTATCATGCTGCTAAACTGCCAGATGAATACAAATGATATGTATCCTGTTCTTGAGTATTGTAATTGCCAATAGACATAACTACCATTTGCATAATATAACAGAACTGCTATGTAGAATAGAATACAGATCTGCCTAATATACTGTACATTACACAGTTATTGGCACAATATCCCATAATGCACACCATATTTGCATGGTAAGCCCACCTTAAATATGTTCATCTTACTTATACACCCATACATATGTTGACTGTTACAATATATTGACATATACTATCCCCTGTTATAGCATATCCTTGTTGGATCAATCCTGACACTGACAGTGGCTGGAAGCGAATTAGTGGGTTCCAATCCCATATCATCCCTTGTGGTGTATGCAGAGTTTGCCTTGTGACCTACAGCAGTACACACATAGAAGACTACAAGCTTAACAACTGCTCAACAATACATTGCTACAAGATAGTTATTTCCACTATATGCATTGGATACATTGTAATTCTTTCAGAACAGGTACTACATATACAGACATACTACATGTTATACATACCTTCTTAGTAATTGGAGGCGTTATTGACTAGTATAATACTCGTTTTCAGTTCATCTTTCAGTGTTTTGTGCTGCCTACAGGTAGATATACATGGTTTGAATGTCTGACAAGGCAACCTTTTATGGTTACCGATCAGTAACATGTGCTATCCTGATAACCAATTGGTCTTCCTAAGTAGCTAATTACATGCACATCAGCTGCGCTGCTACTGCCTTAGCCAATACCATGGCTACAGTGGAGTATAATTGAGTACTCCACTTGGACATTGTCCCTTTGCCTAATTTGTGAGGAAGACAGCATGGAAGTGTTGTTTGGAATCTATTGCAACAGCTGTATGGAGACGAACAGTAATATATTGTGTGTAATGCCTAGAGGATTTGGTCTAAATGTGAGTACTGCTGTTATATTTCTGAACATTGCTAATTGCGCAGGGTTTGTCTGTACCTAATATTTCTGCATATGTTTCAGTCTGGCCAGGTTGTTTGACCAGCTCAAGGATGCATAGCTATGCATATAATGTTACGGGGTTTACAGTGTGCTTACAAGACATATTTAGTTTGGTGTTACTGTGTATCATACTGTGCTTATAATCAGTACTCGGCAACACTTCCTGGTGTACGAAGCTTTCAACCCTCTGAAACGGGATTAGTTCATACAAACCCTGTAACATCAGCAGCTGTTCAATTGTATAATGGCAACTATTTCACATAGGGCCATGTTAGTGTGTCTGTGTCCAGGTATGTTAAGGTTTCAGCAGATGTACAGTAGTTGAATAATTGGTTATGGTATGACAGTATGTATTGATGTAATTATTTTGGTTGTGGGGTAGATGTTGGGGGGTGCACATAGCATGTGCAGGTGTGTAAGAACCTCTTTTATACAACGTCTATATGTGTGTGGGTGTTCTTTCCCAAATGAACACCTATCCCTTAGTGGACTAATACTATGGTAATTGTAGGCTGATTCATTAAGGCACTGTTAAATGCTTCCTGTATAGCATGCAGGTACTGTTAGTCCTTGAATCTTTTAGCAATACATCAGAATGTAATAAAGGTTTGCAAAATGAAACCTGTCTGTGTATTTCTGTCATGGATATTTGCAGTCATTGCAGTTGTGTTGGTGACTGTGTCCATAGAACATATTTGTAATAGTGTATTGGCATATACTCTTCATATGTTATGTTCATATTGTTTAGGTGGGGCAGAAGGTGTGATTGCTATGGTCCATGTTATACTCAGATATGAACACTTCGGTATATAGATATGTATATATATATATATATATATATATATATATATATATATATATATATATGTATATATATGTATGTGTATATATATGTATGTGTGTGTGTGTGTGTGTGTATATATATATATATATATATATATATATATATATATATATATATATATATATATATTTAGTATTGCATACGTTTATCTGTACCTCCATAGATGTGTAGATGTTTTTAACCTATCTATATATCTACATATCTATGTAGACCTGTATATATCGACATGTCTCTATGTATCTCTTTATATATATATATATATATATATATATATATATATATATATATATATGTATATATAAAAGCATACACCTTTAATTGGGTGCATGGCGGGTTGTCCTATTTCAACACATTCCTCCCTTTTGTGTTTTAACCTGTCTGCATACACAACTGGGATAGGTACATCCCAGGTAGCTTAGTGTTAGGTTACTATGAGGATGGAGTACATGGTTATGGTTCTACTCCTGGAAGGTGTTATTATTTTACCTCTCAGAGTAGGCACTGGTAGGGAAAGTGTGAATAATGCACATTTATGTGGTTGTAAGCAGGTTTGCCCGTGGTCTGCGTGACATTAAGCAAAGGTTAAACCTGTGAAGCGCTTCTCCGTTTACCATGTTTCAGCACCACTTACCATCTCGCAAATGCGTGGAAACCCACTTACAACTGCTTAAGCGTGCTTTAATCCATCTCCATCCAACAGCCCTTATTCTGGCCCTCAAAATAGCCTAGCAGCCCTTGCAGGTCTTTGAACCTAGGACTATAAACACCACAGTCACTGACTTTACCACTAAGGCATCTGGGATATGTACAAATATTATGGTGTTTAAAATATACATTTTACTATAGGCATTGCTCACTACTGAAAACAAATGTGGCAGTCAGTTGGTGTACATATGTCTGATACATGTTAATGTTCATATGTTTGTGAAATTAGGTGTTGCAATGTGACATGACAGGGTGTATTAAGAATGAGAAAGGTTCTTGTTTTGTGTCCTTTTTATATTGTCCCCATACTCCATGTATACCCCTCCAGTTCACTTATTGGACATCCGACCCAGGCCCTCCTTGATGCATGATTGCATTATCCATCATTCCGCCCCCCACCCCAATATTCACATACACAACAACCACCCCTTCTATGGTGAATTAGGTTAATATTAATTGCTATAATACCAGAGCTGCATGTGTTTTGTGTACACTCCAATTCCTTTGGAGTGCTTCTGTGTTACGAAGTGTGTTCATAGATATTTACATATATAGCTATTGATGTAACTGTATAATATATATATATATATATAGTGCTTCTGTGTTACGAAGTGTGTTCATAGATATTTACATATATGGCTATTGATGTAACTGTATGATATATATATATATATATATATATATATATATATATATATATATATATATATATATATACATATATATATCGTATTAATTTGCAACAGTAATACATATGTAGACTGGAATGTGTTGGTTCACAAACTACAGTACAATGTACTGTACATATGTAGACAAAGTGACTGTCCCATTTGTGATCATTACAGTGAAATGCATATGGTATAAGGTGTAGTCTCAAGACCATGAAACATGTATAAACCTCAGATGGCTTAGTGGTAAGTCCCACGACTTTAGTGTGAATTGTCCAGGGTTCAACACCTATGATGCTTTACAAATGTTTTTTACTCCAGAATAAGGCTATTTTAAGCAGTTGAAAGCATGTTTAAAAGTGTTCATGTGACATTATAGCAGCAGTTAAACACAGTTAAACAAACTTTGTAACGTATAACGTGTGCGTGCAAACTCAGCCACATCCGCTAACTACTCAGGATATATACATGTCAGTGAAGTAACATCTCACTATGTGCTGACATAACATTACTTTCTCGGTTGACTGTACTGTCCAGCACACATGGGTTTATATGGGTGTTTCGAACGTTTATTATACAGATGATTACTACCTATACATGCAATCTGTGGTTAAGGTATACTTTTGAACATGATAAATATCCCTGCCTTCATTGGGATTGGCACCTCATATGCACAGATACTATGCAGATGCTGTAACCATTACACTGTTGACATTAACGTTGCTTCTGCCTATTTCTTATTTAGATGATTTCTATGTGTAAGCTAGGCTAAGCAAAGGGTGGAGGCCCCCAAACTCACTGAGATTCACGTACTCTTGAAATAACAACATATAACAAATGTACTGTGAGACAATACATTACATTCCTAACTACATTAGGGATAGCCCCTCACTGACACACTTCAAGGGAAACCTTGTTGTGTGAATGGGTAACAGAATATACACCCCTGGGATCATGTGTCCCAGAACCATACAGCCAAGGGGTGGGGGAGCCTGTCCAGTTTGATAGCTGCGAGACCTGTTGGGGGAATTGAATGGTGTTGAATTGTCACATTAACATGCCCTCTTTAGATCACTAAGTGCCCCTATCACCCTCCACAACCCCAGTCTTCAACAGCTTCCAGCAAGTCTGCCTGGAATTGCTTCATTGGCTATGATTGACAGAGGCTCAGTTATTTCATCAATGGTGCGGGGAAAGCTAACACACTGTAGCTATGGGCAGATAGGTAGTAGGCTATCTGTGAACCTCTAAAGTGCAGGCCATCACAGCCATAATAAGTGAATAAACAGACCTTGAGATCACAATATACAGTGAGAATCACCATGTAGTCAGGAAACAGTTAAGTACAGCAAGAACATACAGAACACTGATACTTAGTCACTCCAAAAGCCTATATTGGAAGCTAGAAGACTTGTATAAGTTTAAGGCTTTCTATTGCTTACCAGTAGGTTACCTACAGGATAGATGAAAAACAAGCACAGATGGGGAACATTTTTTATTTTATTTTATTTTACATTTGTTGACCGGGATAGTCTGACTGGATGCATGTCCATTTTCAGCGGAGGCCCGGGGAGAAAAGCTCCAACGGTAAGCAGATACAGCATTACATAATACCAGCATTACATATTACAAACAGACTATTTACAGAGATTACAAAAGTAAGCAAATTAAACAAGTTTCACAGGTTACAGTTAATCCTGAACACAAATCAGGATTAAATTAAATTACACAGTAAACTGGTTAACAGATTTTTACACATTCTAGAGAGAGTTAGCCAGGCTTAATACATTGACATAGCCAGTTAAGTGACAAATGTTGTTTGAGTCTAGTTTTAAATTGACCTAAGGTGGAAAGTAAGGTAATATCAGCTGGAAGGGAGCTCCAGGATCTACTTACAGAGTTTGCAAAGAGAGAATCACCGGCTGTGTTATTAATTTTGCTAGTCTGAATTAATAGTTTGAGGATCGAAGCGGTCTAGGATTGTTATAGGGGGTGATAATATTTTTAAGTGCAGGAGTATTGTCCAGATTATAGAGGATGTTATAGGCCATAATCAGTTGGTTATACTGGACTTGGCTGGGTAGTTCAAGCCAACCAAGCTGATTTAGATTGATGCAATGATGTGTCCTAAAAGGCAGCCCAGTGGCAAACCTGGCAATGTTGTTGTAGCAAATTGAGAGTTTGTTAAGGACAGTCTTGTTCATGCATGCATGCAACGATACCATACTGGCCTATGTGTCAGCCTTAGGCTTTGGAATACTGGCCAAGGCTATTGGCACGCCCATGGTGCCTTATTTAGGAGAGTCTGGAAGGTGAATACCAGCTCTGTAAATGGCACAATAGCAGATTCAATGAGGGTTATGCTACTCAACACCAGTGATTGAGATGACAACATATATGCATTCACAGAACTCCTCAGGATGGACATCAACATCTGTGCAGTAACTGAGATCTGTCTTAAGGCTCCTGAGAGCACACCAGCACTACCAGACTACAACCCATACCACACATTCCAGCCACAGAACATGGACTGATACAGACATGGAGAGGCTGTATCTATACTCATCAGGGATACCTACACCTCCAGGTTAGTGGGGCAGCATGATACCTCTGAGATCATCCATGTGCATCTAACATCAGCCACAACTGCAATGTAAACTGTGGCCTGCTATGGATCACCCTCCATGACCCAGGACCAACACTCCACCTATCTGGAGACAGTGGAGAACATGACAGTCCTAACGCACACCCTGGCATTGGTCGATGTCAACTACCATACCATTAACTGGGAAACTTACTCCAGTACTCACTTCCAGGCCCAGTGCTTCCTGAAATTTATCACCTCATATGCCCTGTAACAGGTGGTAACCTCCCTAACATGTGGTGGAAACTACTAGAAGTGGTCATCACCAACATGGGCAGCAGGTGCACCACAGTGGACATAAACTGGTCATTGGTTACATCTGACCATGAAGTATTCACTGTTTCCACACCCAAGCATCTACCCCACCCATGGATACCACAGTGTATACCTTTCGTATGCTAAAGTTACACTACTAGTGACAAGGCAGGGGGGTTTCACAGCCCCCATGCTAAGGGGAAACACTGCTCAAGATACAGACAGATTTACAAATGCAGTCTATAAGCACCTACACAGATGGATGGATCATGCCATCACTGGTAGACCAAGATTCACTCCTCCTAAACAAGGACACAAGTTTGGTGGACCTCTGCAATAAACAGGCTATACTACAGAAGTAGGACAGTGTTCCAGACAAATAGCAAATCCCACGAAGGGCAGACATCCGTGACCACTATTAGTATGATACATAGGTCCCTCATGACATCATCCAAGGCTAACATTAGCAGGAGACAATGCAAGGATTTGAAAGATAACCACAAAGCCTTCTTTGTCTATGTCAAGGATCTAAGTGGTGACACAGATTTGCACTGTGCCGGTGAAATATAGCACAACATTTTCTGACCCTACTAATATCACCAACATCCTTTCAGATACATTCAGTGCATACTTCACCCTCTAAAGAGCCCAGAACACTACCCGAAAGGTACAATATCCCACACATCAGAGACACACAGGTGGAAATGGCCCTCTCTAATAGCAGAAAACAGCATCAATGGAGGCAGATGTTGTCCCAGACTGCATCTTGCAAACTGTACAAGACAACCTGACCCCCCCATCTAATTAAGCTTTCCAACCTCAGCCTCTCCACAGGCTACATGCCCATACAATGGCACATGGCAACCGCTATTCCACTCTAACAAGGTGGAATCACAACTGACCATGGTAACTACCACCCCATAAGCCTGACTAGCCTGGTCTGCAATGGTATGGTTCGCATCCTCATGGCACTTATTAACAAAGACATTGGTAACCTCCGAGCACGTGACCCAACCCAGGTCAGCTTGGTTGAGTGTGGTTCATGCCTACTGAACCTGTTTGATGTCTTACATACAGTCACCAAGATGTTAGATGATGGGGGAGGTGGCTCACACATACTACCTGGACCACACCAAGGCTTTTGACACCATGCCCCACTCAGGTATTATTGATAAACACACCAGCCTGTACATACACCCATACATCATAGGTTGAGTTGCCAATGGGCTTACACACAGAATCCACATGGTACGACTAGCAGTCTCCAGGTCCAACTCTTGACCAGTCATGACTGGTATCCCACAGGACTCAGTCCTGAGAGCCCGACTGTTTAGCATATATGTCTCAGAGGTACAGGCAAACACAGGTGGACTACAGCAGACTATGTTTGGCAATGACTGCGAACTGGGAGCCATGATTGGTAGTCCAGCTGACACAGACATCCTTCAAGGGGCCTCACAGAGACCGTCACATGGTGTCAATGTCATGGCCTCCAGCCAAGTGCCACTAACTGCATGGTCATTCCATTGTGGAATTGGCACCCACATATTAACACATAAGTGGCAGCCACTTTAATACAGATGAGGTAATGAGGTATCTGGGGACTAAGGTAGAAAGTGATCTCCCCTTTGACAATCATATCTCCAAAGAAGTTAAGACATCCTTCTATGTAGGCCATCTGATTACTAAAGGATTCCCATCTAGACATACTGGGGTTATAGTGCCCCTTTACTCATCACTCATCAGTCCCATCATAGGGTATAATAACCCATGTGAGATGTACCTCAGAAGACACTTCCAACAGCTGTGAGGTCCACGAATGTACCTTGCCAAGGGGAATACTGGCCTCCAACATATGGCCTATGCAGCCAGACTGAATAAACTCCTGCTTTATTCAGTGGCATCTCATTTACCCAGAGATGATCTCTGCTGACCAACACAGCCATGTCGAACTCAGGCATGATGGATATGCTCCACCTATGGGAATCCATTTCACAGTAAGCCACACAATGTAGTGAGCTGAACCTTGCCACAACAATAACTGGAAGATGCTGGAGGGACAGATTCCTGTCACAGACACTCCCCATACTTTGGAACAACATCCCTAACTACATTATACAGAGCCCCTCACTAACACTCTGCAAGAGAAACCTTGAAGAGTGGATGGGGAACAGTAGATGCACCCCAGGGAACCTGCCATTGGCTCTGCTCCACAGAGGGACAGTTAATGAATCAATGGGGTGGCAAATGCTGACACATTTTGGCTGGGCTTATGAATGGCCTCTGGCAGTTGACCAAGTACCTACCTATGAATCTATACATACAGTATCTGCATATGCTGATAGCTTAATTTACTGTTCAGGTGTTGACTTACCTTGTGCCAATGGCAGTTGTGTGTGCAATAGTTGAGGGCTGCCTATGTTGGATGCACACAGTAGACTGCCTATACATGACAATTTACAGGTAGTCTTGTGTGTGTGTGCCATTCATTTTTACTGTGTGTGCAGGTGGAGAAAAGTGTCAGTCCCTCGGTGCCTACACTGTCAGTGTGTGTGCTATATGTTCCCTCTTTGCCAAGGCATGGGCATACTGGGCATGCCTCCGTCTGCCTACTGCGGCTGGCTCAGGGTGTTCATGGTCTGAGTACCTCTATGCCTGTGGGGCCCTTGGCAATGGTGGTTGGTTGTGAGGGCCTTCACTATTCTGCCTCAGCCACAGGACCATATTGTGTAGCATGGCACACACTGTGAAGATGTGGGCACATGTGCCTGGAGAGTACTGCAAGGCTCCACCAAGCCATGATTTCAGCATTCCAAACACATGTTCTATGATGATTTTGGTTTGTGCGTGTGCCACATTATGGTGTTCCTCCATGGATGTGTGTACATTTCTGATGGGAGTCATCATCCACGATTCCAGTGCATAACCACCATCCCCCACCAGGTGGCCATTTGGGATATCCCCCCTGGCAAATAACTGATACAGCTGTGAGGCATGCCAGATGTGGGAGTCATGATAGCTTCCAGTGCTGCCAGCACACACATCCATGATAATGCCCTGGGCACTGCACATGACCTGGCAGTTGATGGAGGGGTATCCCTTGTGGTTTATGTATGTTAATGTCCCTGTTCACCCTGTAATGCTCTAATATCTCCAGATCATGTAGCCCCTGGTAGGTTACCCTGGGTCTGAACACTATCCTCCTCTTCTGGTGCCTGAGGTGGTCGTGTGCATCATCCTCCACACCACCTTCAGTCTCCAACACATGCTGGTGTATCAAAGCTATGGCAGCCCCTAACATGTACATACTAAAAGTTCCCCATATGTATACACCACTGGTGGAGAGTATATGGGATTACACAAATGTGTGTGAGGTGCTTTCACACTTTATACTATTGTGCTATGGACGCTGCTGATGTCAGTGAGTGTGTATGAGCTATTCTAGCTACAGTGTGTCTTAATTATGGGTTTTGCAATGAGTACTGCAAGTGTGGGGCCTTTATTGTGGAGATCTACTTGCATGCCTTGATTAATCTGTTGCCCTTTAATTCACTTTTAAACCTGGATCTCCTCCCATTATCAGGCATGCATCCACCTGCCATCTATCTTGTTTTGTACTTTCCCTGCCCAGTCATGGCAAAATGTGCCTTGTAGCTGGTATACTGCAAATCGGCTTTGTTCTACTTTGACACTTTGCTGTTTTCTTGGCAGTACAGCCCCTCCCCTTTCCTGTTCTGCTGGTAGCTGATTGCAGCCTTGTTAGCTGTTGTCAATGGTCCTCTGTAGGCTTCTGGGTGTTAATTAGTCATTTGTACTCCAATTTCACTGCTGCAGCATTTCCTTATTTATTTCCTATATTCTTCCTGTTTCAGCTGCAGTGTGCGCCACGCAAACCCATTTACCGGGTTTACGTGTCTTTTCATCTCCGTTCACATGCATACTCGGTTACCTTGTGTACTCTCAGCTAAGCATAGCTATGGCCAATTCAACACACCCCTATCCTGCAGCTTTGCCTAGCTAGGGGCAAACTGGTTTATGCAATGCTCCAATGTGCTTACAGCAATGGTGACACACCCCTCTCTTGATGTCATCTTTATCTCAAGGGTAGACCTCGGTGTTATAATGCTACGCTGTGTGGTGCATCCTTACACCAGCGGGAAATCTGCGATTCACTATTACTCCTCTCATTTGCATGGCATTCCCTACTAATTCCCAGCTACTGCACATAACACTGTCACTGCCCCTTAGCAACCCTTGCACCATAGTATGGTGCAGCATGCCTGCCATTGACTATTATGGAGAAATAATGATATGTGTGTTCATTGCAGTTTTATTCTATATTTTTATATATTCCTTGCGATCCCCTTTGTGCACCACTGCCCTGTGCTTCCACGTTGCGATAGTGCGACTATATATATTAAATGTTAATTTTATATTTTGTACATTTTTTTATGCCAATGGCTATATATATAGCCATTAGCATATATTAACAATATAATGCATGTGTTTGGTCGGCTGTCATGGCTCCGATTTTATGTTTGCAAAAATGTAATCCATTTTCTACTGTTTACATTTCTGCATGCTTACACTAAGCCTCCACCACTTCCTGAATTGCTACATACTTTCATTTGCTTGCTACACTGCTGCACATGGGGTAATTAGCATACAGGGCTCGGGAGTTGTGCAGGTGTAGCATATGCAGGTAGTGCACATGGAAACAGCTCGTACCTGAATCGCTCGGCGGCCATATTTGGTGTTAGAACGCTGATGCTACACCTGCACCTGGCGCAAGCTTCATGAATCCCGGGGAATGTTATAGCAGACTGCCTGTTCAGGCCCTCTCCCTTTACCCTATTCTCTTCCAATATTATTCAGGAAGTTTATCATTACTGCTGAAGCACAAAGCATTAAAAATATATTTCTTACCTTCAAATAGTATCCTGTTTTCATAGATCCCATTAATTCCTCTCAATCTCTTTTACCTCCTTTTGTCCCATCACGTACTTGACTTTTGTTTCTCAATTCTTTCCAAGTGGAGTAGAGACAAAATGCATACTTATCTTGGAATTTAGTGATTATATACACTCATTTTCTCTAGCACCGTCTGTCATTACCTGTTACATCTCCCCCTTTGTGACCAGGCTTTAAATGTTTTGATGTTTTTTGGCATCCTTCTCTTGTCTAATTGTCCTGACACTGCTTCATTTTGCTTTTTCCCCTCTTACTCTGACAAGTCCTGCCTGATCCGGCTTTCTTGCATCTGAAGCACCTACATCCAGCACTGGGCATCTGAACCCCCAAGGCTTCAACTGCAGTCTCCTTTTTGACAGTATGTTCTTCTGCTCCTGCTTGTATCTCTATATCTGCTTCTGCTGTGATTGCCACCATATCTCCTCTTCTGCTGGATTTCTACATTGACCAGCTTCTAGTTCTTCTTCCTGTATCTTTCCTGTACAATCCCCTCATATTCCTTTGCTTTCAGTATTCTTTCCTCCATGTATGTAGTTTGCTATGCCTAGGGTCTTGTCCATCCAAGATATCTTGTTGACATCATTCTGCATGCCTTTTTGTTTACTTCCTGTTTAGCTCTTTTTTTCCAAGATACATTTACATTACATGTTTCTAAAAGACACTTGTAATTCTGTCTCTTCTGTGGTCTTTTGCAAATTTGTTTGCAATCCATTTCTGGTGCTACATTTGAATTTATTACTTTTTGTCAGTTGCTCCAACTTCCACTCTGCACAAGCTCTGTAATAAAAGTTTGTGCATCTCCCTCTGTGTAGAACTTGTGTCTGTTCACCTTCTTCCACACTACAGTTAAAATGACAGGGCAGTTAAAACACACAAGCCCCAGCAAATCATCCATCCCTTTTCTTAGTTTATTCAGTGAATCAGAATAATCTTAATATATGACAACTCTCAGTTTAAAGTTTTTTTGTTACCTTCTTCAACAGTCATGCCTGACTACTTCATGGAGGGCCTCCATCCTTAACTTGATTATTTCCTACATTTCTGGTGTTCATCAGTAGGTCCTTGGGTTATCACTATGACAAGCAATAACCACCTTTGATCCAGACTTCATGACACTACTTTAATTACTGTGGTCTTATACTTCATATCTCTGACCTCTTCAAGTAGGTAAGAGAATCTCTTCCAGAGGTGAAAGTTAAACTTATCCCACAAAGATGCATTTGTCAAGTGTTCCCAGAGTACAGCAACTACAAGTCTTTGCTTCCTGGGTGTATCTAGCTGTCATCCTAGCAGCCTAACCCAACTTGCCCTCAAGAGGTGATCAGCTGACAATTCAGTATCTCTCTTAATGTGAGTGTTCAGAACACATGGCCTCAAGTGTGATGACAGGACTGTATGGCCAATCAATGGCATTTGGACTAAAGTGTTCGAGTACTAGTTACACTTATGAGCAGCACTGTACTCAGAAATTATACACATTATGGAATAATCCATGGCTAGCACAGAAGCCTAACAGCAATTCATAATTCTAGTTCGGATCAGATAAGCCATTCCTCCCAGTCACACCTTTCCAGGCCTTTACATTATTAATCACCTCACATCCTTCCAGATAGTTCCACCATTCATCAACAGACACCTCCATAATTTCCTCCTTAAGTCTGCAACATACACAATATGCAAATTAGTGTTTCTTTAAAAAGTCAACAATCAAAATTATCAGAGTTGATACCTAGGTTAGCTCTTCCATCTGCTGTAAACACCCACAGTGAAAACAACTCTACTGTGCCTCTATATATGCCTCTTTCATCTATTTTGAACTGTGATGCCAAACTTAATGTTTATTTAGTGATCTAATGTAGTCTCAAAAGAAAACTTATTTTAGGAGCACCAGGATGCTCATTTGTATTTCAGCTGCAAGATCTGCTCCATTTTGCTGTTTGAGGTGTTTACCAGATGTGTCACAGAAATAGGCCTGACCAAGTCTTATACAACCAAGTAATTCATTTAAGCTTGCTCTGTCATGTTTCATTTTGTTCATACTTTGATGAAATGGTGTTAAGGATATTTCATTTTCAGCACACAATCATTCCAGAATTCACTTCTGCAAAATTAAATAATTTTTACATATCACTGAACCATGAATGCATTTTCTCTTTGTTTCTCCAAGTTTTAGTGCAAGATGACACACGTACAACCACCATCTGCCAAATCACAGGAGAGTCAGTAAAAATGGAAGCACTGGATTCACTGTTTTAGATTACTATATGCATATTAGTAGAGTTGAACTCTGGTCTAAAAAGTTGTGGATTAAAGACAATTATACAATGACCCACCCCCATTACTATTCCAAAATGTGCACTCTGATTGGCCAGCATGCTCATTGTAAATCCCACAATATACTAACGGAAAAGGGGCGGGTCGCCTAGATTTTTTTCCGTTGGTATAAAGTGTCCAAAACTTTTTTTTTCTTAATAAATAAAAAAGAAAAGAAAAGAAAAAAATGGAGCAACAGAGACTTTATTTTCTCCTTTGCTTCCATTTCAAAGCATTGATGTACTGGGTATGAATAGGAACGCAAGTCCCATATGCATGTGAGTACATTAACACAAGGAAGCAGTATACCACCACCGGCGGAAGAACAGTAATGCGCCGTTATACAGAGACATTATTTAAGAACATTAAGTATTTTTTTCTTAAATAATGTAATTGCATAATAGCAATAACCGATTCCGAGTTTGTGGCATATTGAAATTTACCCATGGTTGGCTTTATTTAAACACTCGGGCTTTGCTCTCATGATTAAAAAATGTCATCCATGGGTAAATCTTAATATATCACACTATGTCATCAGTTGTTGCTTAAATCAGTTATGTTTAAACAGGGCACTGGTGTAGAATGTAATGCAGTACATGGAATATGCTGATGAAAATGAGAGGATATCTGTGTTGTAATCAAGTTCACATGTAAGAGCTTATTTATAATAAGCCATGTTCTTATATATGAACTTGGCTGTTATAAAAGAAAGCAAATCTCCCACTGCCATAAAATTCACAGTTACCAGAAAACTGCATTGGAAATCAATTAACAACTTTAAAACCTGTAGCACACTTCATGTTGTTACACAAATGGCAGTCTGAAGTGAAATACATCACTATTAATAAACAGCTACAAAAGCTGTCACAAAACTCAAGCTATCATACCACAATTTTATAATTAAAGCTATCACATTGTATCAGCTAAAACTCATAATATATTACATACCATTATGATGAGGTCTTAGATGACAACTCATTTTTATGTGGTTTTAAAATAGTTGCAATGATTCACTTCTTAATCTTCATTATTAAGGTGAATTTCATGGTATATTTTATTCAAGTAAATAACAATAAATATGATCATAATCAGAGGCCAGATCGTGATCAGCTTTATAGCAGATGAATGTTGTTGTATCTTTCGGCTTTTCCCAGTTAGGGGTCACCACAGCGGAACTCCGGTCTGCTAATGATTGGCAGTAGATTTTTACGTGCCAAGTTGCCAGCTCTGACGCACAACCTTTAACAAAGGTATGCCCATTCAAGCATGTCTCCACACAGAAGACGCTTTAGCTGAGAATCGAACAGGACAACATCTTACTGTGAGGTGACAATGCTACCGCAGCACCATCACCGCATCACCCGTATAGCAGATGAATCTACTATTAAAATATTGAATATAAACTGCAAGTTAAGGATAACATGCATGTTAATGTCTTAATCTGTGCACACATTCAAACCATTTCTTCAAGTCTCTTGGAACTGTATGTACAAAAATAAATAGTAAAAGGTCTTTATTTAAAAATTTAAGTAAAATAACCAAATATGTTGAACAAGTATCTGACTCTGGACATGACAGAGACTGTTCATGCTGTCTAGATGGGAAAATATGCCTTTTAGTATTTCTTCTGGAATGAATGATGCCATGTGCAGTCTAACGGTATTGGGGACATGAAGATTAAATTGTGGCACAGAGGTGTAAGAATGTACATGAACAAATGTAAAAAATTTAATGGAAAATGAAAATGTTTGAGTAGTATTGAACTAATGTAGTGCAAAGGAAATTAAATGCTCTAGGCAGATAGCAGAACTCATGGAAAAAAAGAGTGCATTTAGAATCATAATGTCAAGCAAACCATTGCAGCAAGGAAATGCAGTAAACAAATATCTTTTTCAATCACACTTCATTTCAAGCACAGAATTATGTCAGAGGCTACAGAAGGTAGAGGTTCTATAGTGCAGAAAACAAATGATATTGTGAAAAGTTATGTTGATTTGTTTCAGTGCTTAGAATGTCTACAGGCTGACTATCATATAATGATATTACCTGAAAGAGTTCCTGTGAAACGTGTGCCAAGTAACTGATGAAACACATGAGCAAGACTTAAAGTGAATGGAGTCAGTATGAGCAATTGTGAAACAGAAAGAATCTAAACAAAGTGTTGGGTATGATTAACAGTGGTTAACCATGAAACATTAAAATGTATATTAATCCACAAGATCTTGATACATGAATCAAGAAAAAGCATTAGCAACTTGAAAGTACTGAAGGAGTGGCTGCAACTTTACCTAATATCAAATAATTTTCAGTGCATGCTGCAAACCAGGGATTTTAGAAGATTAAGTTAAATGAAGCATCTTCCAATCTTTGCACATTTGATATGCCCCTAAGAAGATATACATTCTTAAGCTACCTTTTGGGGTCTCTACAGTATCAGAAATGTTCCAGAAAGCTGCAGTGAGCATCACTGACAGGCTGAAAGGACTTATCATACCCAGCCTGTTATGTGTTTGAGACATGGATATCAAGAAATTCAGCATGATACCAGAGCAAAGTAAAGCCCAATAATGAGTGAACAGTTCAGAATGCCTTTAAGCATTTCATGCTACTGTGTGTGTGTGTGTGTGTGTGTGTGTGTGTGTGTGTGTGTGTGTGTGTGTGTGTATGTTTGTGTGTGATAAGGAAGTATATCACATTTTCATGCTGTTGTGCCAGCTGTTAATGTGGTAGCACAAGACTAGAGCTTGAGACCATTAATACTGAAAAGTGATTTAACAAAACTAGTTTTGGTTTAACAAAGCAAAACTATAGTAAAGGACTAATCAAGTTACTGGATAAACAGAGGTCTTAGAGTTTGAAACTCAAAAAAAAAAAACAAATGCCAAAGAAGTGTCATTTCTTTATTTCTGTGAACTTTATGGGACATATTGAATGAGAATGCTCTTCTTAAAGATGATGACATGGTTCATGCAATTGTTGATGTACAAAAGCTTACTGACAACTCTTAACTTACATGGTTCATGAGAATGATCCAGTGTATGTCATTCTATTTTTACAATTGGCAGAGATAACTGTGCTATTGAAAAAAACTGCAAGAACTTTGTGAAGTATGGTTTTGGTCTGCAGTGCAAGGAAAAACAGTGTTGAGCTGCTAAAGAGATTAGCAATTACTGCAAAATGCCGAAATGCTATGACAATATATTACCCACAATTCTACAAGATGATGCAAGACATTAAGGAAAGGATTAGAAGTGGTTTTACTACAAAACCATCAAGTGCACTGACTATTGTGTAGACACATTTTGCACAGATTGAAAAAGGAAATGTTAGCAACTGATTTTGAAACATTTGGTGACTACATATATGGAAAGAGAATCACAGTGGAATCTGACCACACACCACTTCAAAGTATCTTTAAGAAGTCTTTAAACAAAGCACCTACAAGATTGCAAAGAATATTACTGGCACTATAGATGTATGATCAGCAAATAAGCATAAACTAGGGGAGCTTATGCACATTGCAGATGCATTCAGCATAGTATATTTAAAGAAATATAACAAAAACCTGACAGAGAAAGATTTAAAGGTATTGTGGTCTGTATCACAATTACTATTGACCACTGAAAAGTTATAAGAGCTGAAAGTTGCTATAAGTTGTAAGTTGCTATAAGTTGTAAGTTGTAACCCAGAGCCACAGTTTCTGTGAGATATCATCATGAGATAGCCAGATAAAGTGAGGCAGCTGCATGCATTGCTCATGCCACACTTTAGCTTTGGAGGATGAGCTGCCATATATATATATATGTGTATATATATATATATATATATATATATATATATATATATATATAAGTTGCAAAGATCCAGTTGGAGAGCTGGCATAATGGCTGTGTTTACCTTAAAGTCACAAGGTGCAGCATTTGATTCTCACATGGGGTAATTGTCTAGGCTTACAATGGCTCACAGGAGCAGTTAGCCTAATACTAATCTATGAGCCTATGATAAAGCAAGCATCCCTGCTCAGCAGTGAAGTTCAATGCTGTTGCAGCTGCATGAGTCACACAATGGAATGATAAAGTGCAAAGAGAGAGCACATAGCATTACATCTTAGATGAATTTGCCTGTATGGACTGGGCAGATGATTTGTGACTATGGACAATGTGGCATATTTAGGAATCAGAATAAAAAAAAGAGAGTTCATTTCACAAGAAATTCCTTCACTGCCATGATTAAAATTAGGTTTCAGTTTCTTGCCATGTGTGTGCAGTGTTATTACATGCATCTTGAGGTTTTTCAGTTACAAGACACTACTATACAATTTGTGATAGCAGTACTGAAATCAACATCTTCAGACATGAAATACCTGTAGAAACACAGTCTGATAAGGATCTACAGTTTTCCAGCTAGGAATTTCAATCCTTGTCTAAATCATGTGATCTACGCAGATAAATTCCATGATAACTGCAGTGAGATATTCAAGTACAGAGAAGGATCCAAACAGTGAGGAGTACCATGAGAATGTTTGGTTATCTAAATCAAACTGTTACTTATCATAGCTGGAATAAGGAAACACACCTCTCCAATTCATAGGCCCTTCAACATCACAGCTTATACAGGAGAGATGGATTAATATACAAATCGAAATCAGTTATCAGCTGAATCAAGTCATGGTCTACTAGAGGTTGGATTGAAGTCTCTTCTATATTTACTGATTTTAGCTATGAAACCAATCCAGAAACAAGCTCTTCCAAATAAAGTCTTTTGTCAGAGCTATCTCAGACTAGGGTTGTTGAATCTGCTAAACTTAGTGGTGAAACTGAAAATAATGACAATCACTGAACAAGTAATAACCGTAATTTCTGTATCAGGGAACTCCTTATCAAAAAGCTTCACAAGTACTCTAACATTTCATAACAGTGTTTAGTAGATGGAGCCGAGCTCTTGTATTGGAATATGCTTCATCTAGATATTAGTTAAATGACATGTAAATATCTATATCTGTATAAAAGTGTCTAGCTTTAGTAGAAAGAGTATTTCACATTGTGATGCACACTTGGTGATAGTGAGTCTTTACATATTCAGTAGTCTGAGTTATGTATCAAGTGACCAGCAGTAAAGAGCTGATAATTTTTAAGTGTATAAGCCTGTTTCAGCCATCTTGAACTCTGATGTTTAATATGATCTTTGTTTACAGATATAATAAATTTTACTACCAGAAGGAAAAATTCAGTAGGCATACTCTATACAACACTGAGCACACAGTATCTTTTTGTTGTATCTTTCGGCTTTTCCCGGTTAGTGGTCGCCACAGCGGAACTCCGGTCTGCTAATGATTGGCAGTAGATTTTTACTTACCGAGTTGCCAGCCCTGATGTACAACCTTCAACGAAGGTACACCCATTCACGCATGTCTCCACACAGAAGACGCTTTAGCTGAGAATCAAACAGGACAACGTCTTACTGTGAGGCGACAATGCTACTGCAGCACCACCACCACAGTACACTGAGCACACAGTATCTAAGAAGGCTTAATACTCTAAGTAGCTGTTAGGAACATAAGGCAATATTAATTTCTTTTCTTTTCTGTAACTTGTAATCACATTAAAGTGACTTCCTTATCTTCTGACAAAACCTACAGTTGTACAGTTGGAGGCTTGTGAGTATCCCTATACTTTCTTGGAGGAGAGTAAGACAGAGACCATTACAAGGGAAGTCAGACTCCAACGCAAAAGTCACATGTAGAAGTTAGACCAATATACTTAGCTCACTTAAAGCCCCCACCTAGCTCCTCTAGTGCCCTAGCTGCTATCTGTATGCAGGTCACCAGGGCTGTAGTCAAGGCTTTATTATCCCTCTGTGGCAGGGATCATG
>NC_056727.1:640186822-640279322 GCF_019279795.1 Protopterus annectens | reverse complement strand
GGAGGAAACCACGCCCACCCACAGGAGGACATGCAGACTCCGCACAGAAGGCACCCCAGCCGAGGATCGAACTGGAGAACCTCTTGCTGTGAGGCAGCAATGCTAACCACTGCACCACCGTGGCCGCCCTATTCAGTGATATGATAGTAAACCTATATATATAAAAAAAAATATATATAGATATATATATATATATATATATATATATATATATACATATACATATACACACACACACACACTCACACCCACACACACACACACACACACACACACACACACACACGCACAGAGTATATATATATATATATATATATATATATAGAGAGAGAGAGAGAGAGAGAATATATATATTTAATTTAACTTCAAGTTTTTGTTTTAAATTATAAGCACACACACACACACACACACACGTGCACGCACACAGTATATATATATATATATATATATATATATATATATATATATATATATATATATATATATATACATATAGAGTATATATATTTAACTTCAAGTTTTTGTTTTAAATTATAAGCACACACACACACACACACACACACATATATTAACATACATATACTGTTTTAGAACATTTGTTTATCTCCTTAGTCAAATTACAAGGTAATTGCAATATTTCAATTGACAAATTTGGGTCTGGCAAAAGAAAATAAATATTTAAATTAATTGACAAATTTGTGGCAGAGGAAAGAAAAGAAAAGAAAAATGGTTCATTTTTGTCATGACCTTTTCAAATGATCTTACTTTCTTAGATAAATTACATCAGCCTTTGGTTATAAGCTATGTGACCCCTATGACCTGTACATGCAGTCGTTTGACCTAGTCACTACAAATTCCATTAAAGAACCTTCATGCATCAGTGCTCCCAATCAAGGCAGCAGAGAAGAATTCATTTGCTGGATTTCAGCATCAGCAGAACTACAGCCATGATAGCCTAGTTTTTAAATATGTATGTCATGTACATAATTTACATTAGCAGCTTGAGATTTCTCTCTGGGTTTTGCTTCAGATGTGATTCTGTGAGATAAAACATTTCTGCATATATGGAGCCAGAGTTTTGAGTACACACTTGACACATGTAAGCAGAGAAAATGCACAACAGAGAGTAAGAAATGTTACTACCCAGCAATGCCGTGCACTGTAATTGATGTATTCATTGCTGTGTCTTTTGTATGGAAGTACCAGCACAAATCATCCAACTCACCCAGCCAGTCATATGTTATCATAACCTCATCTGGTTAACATGCTGATCAGAAAGTCACATAGTGGTAATTTTCATACAAGAACAAGGCATCACTTATGTACAATTAACTTTACCTTTTTTAGTGGAGCCTCCATATTTTAGGTCTTACATACTTGCTTTCTGCTGGAATACTGTAGCTAGTATCAAGAAGCACTGCTTCTCCAACATATGTGAAAAAGCAAGAATGCATTTACATTTACCAGTCCCAATATGCTTTTAGGAACCAGTAAGGCTTGGATATGTCACACAATGTACACTCACAGCTATAGCAGTGGATGCAGATTTTATTACTGTAGGAGATCCTGTACCTCCTCTCCAAGAAACAGAATTGTCAATATGTAAGCATTTTAGCATTAATTCAGCCCCCTGCGATATTTGGAATGAGCATGCATTAATAAGGGTCATTTAAGTACTACAGACATGTCTGTTCTGTGTATATATTTAAACTGGGGCAGTAGAAGTCTCTCCTTGAGAGCTGCTACCTAGGTAACCACAGACAGCATTTCAGTGGAAGGCAAGATAATTAAGGACATGTTTATTCAGTCCACAGCTGCCATATCCACCTACATTTAAGACATTTTGCACTTCAAAATCCTGGAGGTAATACAATGCCCAGATAAGAATTTCATTACAGCAGACATTGAACTATATTATAGCTTGCACTGATATTCAAATATGCCCACCTACCCCACCACAGTAGATATTATTTACCATTGTTATTCATTAGAAAATATGTTTTACTCATTGAAACTGACACACATTTTAGGCACCTAAACCTAAAGACTTTTATAACATTGGTCATGGACTAAGTAGTAGGATATTATATTTCATTTGTATATCCAGTAAAATTACTCATGCAACATAGTGGCACAGCAGATAGTGGTGCCACCTCACAACAAGAGATTCACCAGTTCCATTCTCAGCTGGGGTGCCTTCTGTGCAGACTGTGTATGTCCTCCCTGTGTTCACATGGGTTTCCTCCGGGTACTCCCATTTCTTCCCGCATTCCAAACACATACTGTACAGTAGGTGGATTGAACACTCTAAATTGGTCATAGGTCTATGCATGGTGTGGATGAACTACCATGGCAGGGTTTGCCACCTGGCAGTGTAAACCATTGCTCTGGATGATTGTCACTGTTGAAGTGACATGCCAATGCCATGTAAAAATGGGAAAAAAGGGGGTGTGGATACAGCCAATAAAAATGACTAAATCCTTTCTTGCTACAGTATTAGAAATGTAGTATTTTACATTCAGTTCCTAATTAGTTACCCAATAACCATAACAGAAGACCTATCAAAAGAAATATGAACAATTATATGTCACAGAAAGCTGCTCATTTTCTTGGAAATTAGTAAATGTGCAAGAAACATCTGCTAAATCTTGGCTGAGTTATTTGTTATTCATAGCTAGAAATATAGCTATAAATACAGATGTACAGCTATATAGTTTTATATATATATATATATATATATATATATATATATATATATATATATATATATATATATATACACACACACAAAGAGAGAGAGAGACATAGATATATATGTGTATATGCCTGTGCATTTCTTGCCGTTTATGAATACACAGAAATAAAGACATTGATAATGAAAGTAACTCGTTGATTTATCCTGTCTGCTTAATTACAATACCTAGGGCTGAGTCATATGTTTCTGCCCTTTATCCCAGTTCTTCAGCTAACTCCATTTAGTGTTTCAAAATCAAGCTCCCATAATAGTTGTCTGTACTGTTGGACATCATTCTTCCCATAAAATGCACTGTTATTTCCCTCCTTGTCCTTTCTCTTCCAATCACTGATCTTAAGCCTTGCTTCTCCCTACCTTCTTTCACTTTTTGCCTTGTTAACTCTACCCATTTCCCCTACTCTTGGGACTACATACTTCCAGAATATGCCCTATGTCTTTTTATTGTTTTTGTGTACATATCCAGTGTACTCAGCCTGCCATCATAATCCATCTGATCTGATCAAGCCCTATGTTATTACTAACCTTCTATACTGTTTTATCCATGTCACAAGTCTTGCCTTCAGAACTGAAAGCAGTATCCAATGAGCAGTGCCATCATTTCCCTGTACAAACAATAAGATGACTGCGTGTCCTGTAGTCAACGCGCCTAATCAAACACCTAAGTATCTTGGTGGCTAGGAACATTATTCTCACATTGTGCTAACATAATTAGTGGTGGTCTGATAATTACTCCAAATGCTGTCCTTTTTTGTGGTGTTCAACATTACCCTGAATCTAACACTAGCATTCATATACAAATTGTTCAGGGTGGTTCCAATTCATTGACATTTGATGGGCAGCTGTTCAACATCACAATAGGTTGCACATTGCAATATGCATCAGGTACAAATGAGTGACTAATTAGTCATAAAGGAACACTTGCAGGGAAATGAATGGCTAATGGCATCTGCATGAGGCAAATAAAAAACTATGATTCATAAATGTCAGTGCAAACTCTGGATTGCCTGTTTGTGTTTGTATATATTTAAGGAAAAAGCAAACAGAAAAATATCAAAGCAGCAACAAGATGGCATGATTGGAAATGCATTAACATGTATTGAACAGCATTATTTCACTACAGCTGCTTCAAGTGCTGACCCACTTGTGTGTTCTCACACATTCAGGATCCCAAAATATTGCCAGCAGTGGCTAACCTACCATATCATCAGTGATGGCCAGATTGTGGAGTGCTTTCAAGTGGACAAGGATATCATAACGATGTTGGTCAATGTATTTCACACACATGCTGAATCTCAAGGACTGCTTGGTGTTCCTGTACCTGTGGATTATAAAGTATATGTAGCTGTTGCCATCATAGCTACAGAGATCTTTCAGCAACAACCGAGACACACTTTGTGTTTCACAGAATTCTGATTTATGGGGACTCAACACTTTCCACAACATTATGCTGTTACATGTTAATGAGCATATTTGGTTCCCCAGGAATAAAGAAGAGAGAGACAGTACTGTGTGTGTTTCACCCAGTTCCCTGAAATATTGGATGCCATAGACTACATTATTTTGGCTGTAAAGGCACACTCTGGCCCAAAGTCCAAAAGGTAGCTCAATGGGATGGCTTACCATTGTCTGTTACACACAGGAGATCATTTCTAGTGTGTGTGTGTGTGTGTGTGTGTGTGTGTGTGTGTGTGTGTGTGTGTGTGTGTGTGTGTGTGTGTGTGTGTGTGTGTGTGTTTGTGCATGTGTGTGTGTGTGTAAACAGCATCATGGCAGTTCCTGATTTCCACAGCTGGCATATATCAGACCTGTACATCTGTTTGCAATGTAGTGATTTTCCATAGGATAATCCTGCTGTATAATGCTAGCAAAGTACGTACTAAACATACTGAAACATGCTCATGTACAGAGTGCCTCTCCCACAAAACAAAAGTAGTTATGTTTTGCGGTTGATGCAGAATGCCCTTTAGAACTCTGTCCTATGACTTCTGAGCACATCTTTGAAAATTTTACTTAAAATTCACTTCAACACTGTTAGTGCCCAAACAAGAAACATCATAGATTGAGTACTTGGGCTACTGAAGGAACAGTTTCATTGCTTGGATTCATCTTCCACATAAAAGTCACCAGATTTAACCAACAAGATCTTTGTGGTCTGCACCGTGCTTCACAGTATGAGATTATGGAAGCAGGACTGACATCCCAGCTAAGTGAGGTATTGCATCATCCATTAACATGTGATTCTGATGCCACTCATTAGAAGCAGAATGAGGTAAAATCAGCAAAAGTTGCTAGGCAGTGTTAGTAGCAATGCACAGCACCACCGATAAGCAAGCAATGCCTGGTCAACAACTTTGGGCCAAGGCATATATAGGGAAATATAGCCAACATGATGCATGTAGTGTCCACAGTAGGGTATGGTCAGTGCATGGCTTGATTTCACTATACATCAGACATGAGCTCTGCACCTCACATGATGATAGGTGGTGCTACTCACAGTTATCATTCACACAGGATATCAGTCAATATAGTAATACAAGACTGTCAACTCAGGGGCGTGGCCAAGGATGAACACAGGATAGCAGCAGATTTCTTCAGCTCCACCAATTTCATTACACTGACAGGAATTAATTACTTAAAAAAATAATTTTTGAAGTAATTTTCTTTCTAAATATGTTTGTTTTATATAGTTCTTGAACTATATCTAAAAAAGAAAGGAAATTTTAACAATATTCCTGTCAGAAATCACTTTGGAAATTTTCCTGTCAGTTTATCAGTCTGAAATGAGTTCCAGTAAGACAAATTCTCAAGACTCCAGCATCAAGAAAGAACTTCAGTCTCTGATAACTATAATCCAGCAACTTACTGCTAAGATGGATAAAATGGATACTAAAATAGATACCTTCATAGAAAAAACTACAAAACAAATAGACTTGTTACATATAGACCTGCAACAACAGAAGATCCAGATGACAGGCATAGAAGAAGCTGTGAATGACATGGAAAATAGAATCCAAGAAGATTAAATCAACATTGAGTTTCTGCTGAAACAAAATACACATTTACAAACAAAGCTGGATGACCTGGAAAATAGATCTAGGCACAATAACATTAGGATTTTTGGACTGCCAGAAAATATTGAAGGTAACAATATTACTTCTTTTTAAACAACATGGCTCCCAAAAACTTTAGACTTACCAGAAGCATTCTCTTTTGGTATCGAAAGAGCACATAGATCTATAGCTAATACTAACTCTAACAAAAACTATCCTAGATCAGTTATAGTTAGATTTCTATCATCTTTTGATAAAGAGATGGTTCTTAAATCTGCTTGGGCTAAAGCTCCTGTTAAGATTAATGAGACAACTGTGCGTTTTGACAATGACTATTCTTCCTTGGTAATAGCTAAAAGAAAAGTTTTTCTGCCACTAATAAGGGAGCTTAAAAAAACACAGTTTAAAACATACCTTCTGTTTCCTGCCAAGCTTAAAATCTTCCTTCCTAATGGTCCTAAAATTTTTGATGACTTAGACTCTGCTTTACTGTTTATCAAAAAAAATAAGATTTTGAATAAAATAGAGGAAATGGAATGGGCTAGTCCTTCATTAAAGAGACTGGCAACTGAAACTTCGTGGAAGACTTCAGAGAAGAAGAAGAGACTAAAAAACAAATGATTTGTTCTATGTTTTTTCTTTTTTTCTCTCATCATTTTACTTCATTATTAATCTTTTTAAATATAGTTCCTGCATTTCCAGAAAACCACAAATATTCTGAAAAAGATTTAATCAAAGTTATCCTCTGTGTGCAAAGAAATGTTTTGTTTCATAACCAGTCAAAATATCTGAGGAACTAATAACAAGCTATTATTCAATTTGTTTCTCTTTCTGAAAAAGAGAAGTAAGGTCAGTAATTTGATAAATTTTTTTTTCTCTTTTCTTCTCCTTTTCTTCTTTTCTTTGTTTAAACAATGACATTCTATTTAGATTATGTAGTGGGTAAAGGGTGGGGGAGGGCAGGGAGAGAAGAGTAATGAAAATATGATAAATGGAATAATAACATATTTATTCCTTGTAAAAAGTTTATATGTTCTTCAAATGCTATTCCTAATTATACTTTCTTGATTATACTGCTTATGCTTGTTTGTAAATAATCTGTCATGCTTTAACTAATAATAATTAGAACTAAATAATAGTAAATAATATGTTTTATTTTTAACTCTATTAATATAAACAGTAAGTAATATTCCATTGTATATACTTCTTATAGCTTTCTCTTACATTTTTTATTTCTGCTTTACACTGTTTTATTTTCTACTTTCTTTTTCTTTTCTTTATTCTTTCTCTTTATTTTTTTTCATATTAATATATAGAAATGCTTTTGATCATATATACACAGTAAATAATAAGATTTGCATAAAAATTGAGTTGGGACAAAAATATTGAGTTTTATTACTTATTAATAACTTTGGGCTTAATTTCACTTACATAGAGGCTGTAATAACCTGTAAAATACATCATAAAGGTTTTGTCATGTTTAGATGCATTTACACTGCTAAATGAATGTTTGTCACTAGTTTTAACAAGTTTCCGCCAAAATGTTAAGGGAGACAATCTGGGATGTGGGCTACCTCATGAACAGTGTCCTTGAGTTGTTTTAAAAGCTTCAACTCTCAGAATTCTCACAGAGAAGCTGAAAGCAGTCAATTTGACCTTTGACCCAGATATCACACTGACACATCGCAGATTCAGGAAGAACACTCTACCAGGAAGTAGAACTGATGCAAATGCAACTATGTGAAGGAAAATGAACTCTTTAACATTTAAATGTGAGTTATTTTATATAATTACTTAAATATCTATGTTATAATTCATAAAATATGTCCGTTATAATGATTTTAAATGATGCAGTTTCTTGTAGTAAGTAAATGTCTTATTTTAGAAGGCATAGAAAATGAAACATTTATTCAAGTGTTTTTGAAAATCTACTTGACTGCAGCATACTAATCTGTGTTAAAACTTATGTTCCAAACATATACATTACTATAACTCATTTAATTCATCTGATTGACAAGCATAAATAACTTTATAACTCTATTCTGGAAGAAATTGTCATGTGATATATTTTAAAGCAGTAGTATAGACATACAAAATACAGATGGCTTTTTTTACAATAATGCAAGTGTTTCTGAGAATTTGCATAACTATGCAGTATGATTTATAACAATTTATATAAATATAATATTTTATTCTATTGACAATAATGAGTATGAGTAAAATGCTCATATACAAGCAATTCAAGGTTTTTGGAAGCTGTTGACTGCATTTACATGACAGAAAATAGATGCATCTTAATATATGTAATGTCTGAACCATATTAGCCAAAGTTTTTGATTTAAATGAATGTTAGAACTTATTTTTACATACTTTGAATAAATTAATATGTAAATATGCCTTCCTTTTTTTTTTCTCTCTTTCTTTCACTCTGTCTCCCTCTTTCATGTCTTTTATTTCTCTCTCTCCTCTTGGTTCCTAATATCAAGATTATTTGAATGCTATTTGAATACAAGTGTATTATATTACATAGATGTATATAGTAGTATGAATAGTTTAAAAAAAAATTATTTTAGTTTATATGATGCTGTTTTATCAAATGTGTAGTCTTGTCTTGCTAGATAATTGAATTGAAAGCTGTTAATTTAAGTTAAATATAACCAGTATTAAATTGATAAGGTGGTAGCTGAGGTACTGCTGCTTAGGGTAGGGGGTTAACTTGAGTGGTAAATACTACTCTAAGTTGGTGTTTTTAACTCCAGGCTGGATGCAAGGTTTAATCCTTACATTATTTTCACTTGTTCATTGTTATATATATATAGTTTTGACATCCACAATATATTTTGTACACTCATTGTCACTACAAACAAAATTGAATCCTATACAAAATCCCATAAGAGATTCAATAAATACAGTTATATTTAAAGGTACACCTAAAGGAGGAGATGTAACATTACTTATGTTGTTATTTTGATCATAAGATTCTTAAGTTTTAAAAATGCCAAATGACATCTTTAAAAGGAATTTCTTTAAACATTAATGGATTGAATAATCCATGTAAAAGGGCAAGCCTAATAAGATACATTAATTTACATAAGGCCAACTTAGTCTTCCTGCAAGAAACCCATCTCTTGAAAAAAGATAGTGATAAACTAGCCACAAACAAATATACAGTATTGGTTAGTTCAGAGCATACTCAGAAAAAAAGAGGAGTGGCTATTTTATGGAATAAAAGTATGCCCATTCCTAAAACCATTAAGTCTTATCAGGATGACAAAGGAATGTTTTGTATGGTTACAATACAAATTAATGGGAAGACTTACACTTTAATTAATGTATATTGGATACCTGGAATTGGTATTAATACAGTGAAACATCATCTTGATAAGATCATATCATTCTCTATAGGAGATATTATTTTAGCTGGTGACTTTACCTGTATACTACATGAAAGTGATACTACCACTATAGGAAAAAGAAGAATTACATCTAATGCAAAACATTTAAATGATTTTGCTAATTCTTATCATTTGAATGATATTAATAATCAGATAGATTCAAAATCATTACCATACACCTTTTTTTCTAACAGATACAAAACTTATTCAAAAATAGATAGGGTCTTTATTTCTAACCAGATGGTAACAGATTTAATTAATTCCAAAATCACTTCATGTCCTATATCTGATCATAATTCAATTATTTTTGAATTCATGATAAAAATACTCATAATGTTCAGATCAAAAGGATACCAGCATACTTAACTCAACTAAAAGACTATAAAGAATATATACTTTCAGAAGTAAAACATTTTTTAGACATAAATAATACTCCTGAAGTCTCCATTGTCTATGTTTGGGATGCCTTAAAATCATATCTATATGGACAAAGTATCAGATGGTATAATAATAAAAGGAAATCTTGGGATAAGGAATTGTTAGATATTCAAAGTAAATTAGACTCTTATAAACATAATAATAAAGAAAATATTATGGACAAGAAAGTTATTGAAGAATTAAACAAACTAAATGAGAAATACAAAGAAATTTTAACTCATAAAGTTAAAATAACTTTAGAGAAATACAAGTTTTTGTCTTATCCAATAAGCCCCAAATACTTACATAGACTTAAAATAAAACAAAAAGGTTGAATAAACAAAACCATATCAAAAAAATCTTTTCTCTAAGGAAAAAGAAGAATGTTTCTAGTATACCAGAAATACTAGATGAATTTAGAAATCACTTTCACAAAATTAACCATAATAACATTAACATGGAACCTAAAGATAAAATAAAGGAGTTTATAACCACAAACATGAATAAAAAGCTTAATAAACAACAGATTAAACTATTGGACAAAAGTATTTCATATACAGAGGTTATTACACAAATAAATAAGCTTAAATCAAACAAAGCACCGGGTAATGATGGTATTATACCAGAGATATATAAAATCCTTTCTAAAAGTACATATTCATTAATACATAAGGTTTTTATTTTGGCCCAAACTGAGTTACCCCCATCTTGGCAATATACATTTATTTCGCCAATTTTAAAACCGAATAAAGATCCAACTAGATGTACTTCATATCGGCCCATCTCATTACTTAATGTTGATTATAAAATGTTTATGAGTATTTTTGCTGATAGATTGAAGACAATCATCCCGGCATTATAGATATAGATCAGACAGGCTTCATTGTAAATAGAAATACTTTTGATAATATAAGAAGAACTTTAACATTAATTGATTTTGCAAATAGGAAAAAGAAAGATTTAACACTTATTAGTCTTGATATAAGTTCAGCATTTGATTCAGTAAGTTGGGACTATCTGTTTACCTTACTGAAGTGCACAAACTTCTCAGATGCATTTGTAAATCTAATTGAGCATTTATACAAAGGAACATTGGCTTATATTAAGGTAGGAACATATGTTTCACAAAAATACCCATTTTTAAAGGTACAAAACAAGGATGTCCACTTTCTCCACTATTATTCACTTTAGTAATGGAGCCTTGGGCTAATTTGATCAGAAACAGTACTGACATAGAGGGTTTTGAAATAGATGAAAATACAACATCCAAAATTCAACTTTTTGCAGATGATGTTCTAATTACATCAGCAGGATCTAATTCTTCTATGCAGTCTGTATTTGATAAAATGATGAATTTTAAAAATATTTCTGGTTTAATATTCAATGAAGAAAAAACTAAAATACTACCTATATATACACGAAAAAATATTCTCATTAGTGATTTTACTAAATATGTACCCAATTCAGGTCAGATAACTTATTTAGGTATAATACTATCTAAAGATATTAAATCTATTATATATAATAATTATAATACCTGTTTTCTTAATATACAAAATCTTTTTAATACCTGGAATAATATGTTTTTTACTATGGAGGAGAGACTTACAATTATTAAAATGATAATGTTCCCCAAGATTTTATACTTAATACAATCAATAATACTTCCACCTACAAAAATAATTATCAAGAAACTGAATACACTAATGTTAAATTTCCTATGGGCACCTAATAGACCTAGGATTGCATTAAAGAAACATACTAATAGCTGGTCTCAAGGGGTATTTCTTTTCCAGACTTTAATTTATATACTATCTCTTCTATTGTAAAAGTTATTACTTTATTAATAGATCAGTCATATGTCAAAATGGAAAGATTATTGGGAGCTAATTAGTATGCACTTCATGAAAATCTCCTTAACACATAAAAATATGATTGTAAATAACTCCATGTTATGGTTACTAAAGGAATTTTGTACTTCACCTATTACACCTAAACATATGGTTTGTTACCCATTAAATATTATTATTAGCTATCGTAACTTTATTTTCATGCACCCTAAGTATAGGGAATGGAATTTTATTATATTCCTATAATGTATACTCAGGGTATGCTTTTGTCATCTACTTCTGAAGGAACTCATTTAGCTATAGATAATGATCTAAAGTACTGGTATCAGTTGATATCTGATAATAAAGTTAAAAATCTAGATTTCTTAAAACAAGAATTTGATCTAAGAGAAACTTGCTGGTTAGAGGTTCAGACCTTTAGACAACATCTCATTAATAAAATAGATCTAATGTCTATAACAGTTAAAGAATCTATTCCAACACTGATTGATTACTTGATATTAAATTTACAACATAAAGTTTCTGATAAAGGTAAACTTTCATACATACATAAAATTATCAGACAAGAAACTTTTTACAGTGTAGATACATACTGGAATTATTTCACTTCTATTAATGGGGACCCACCAAATCAACAAGATAAACAATATATATTGGAATCTGCCTATAGAACTACGTCTTCCATTGTCTGGAGACTTTATACATGGACATTTTTACATAGATCTTTTTATACACCTTTGATGATGAATAAAATAAATAATAAAGATAATCTATGTAAGAGATGTAATGTAGAAATTAATGCTGACTGGGCTCATATGTTTTATGACTGTATAAAATTGAAAGAATACTGGAAGTCAATTAATGAATTTTGCAGGCTCTTTTACAGATAATTTCATTGTTTCTAAATCTCTTATATTATTCAACACACCTGTACCTCAAAGTGTTAAAAGGTTAAGCTTCCCTTGTTATGGTCTATTCTAGCAGTGGCTAGGAAAATAATAACCAGAAATTGGATTTCAGATACACCTCCTTCGTTCAATGAATTTAAAAATGTTATGAATATAGTGTGCCATATGGAAATAAACACAATTAAGTCAAGAACAACTAGAAAAACATCTTATTATATTGTATGGGATAATTTACAAAATTTGTTAAAAAAATCCTAATTTCAATAGCATGGTATTTTAGTTTAATTAATTGATCTGATTGTAGTGGATGTCTTTGTAAATACTTTAGTTGTTTTGTTGAATGTTATAATCATATCTATTTTTAATTACTTGTATACAATTGTTATGATATTTCTCTTGTATGTTAAAACAATAAACCTGTTTTGAAAAAAAGTCTGTCAACTCAAACTGGTTTGGGAAAATGGGGAGGTAGTTTTAGGTACAGGTCATACCCGCATGAAAGCCAAGATACATTGTTGCAAGGGCAGGGTGGAGGACACATTTCACCCAAAAAGTATGTTTTAGCAGGGTTGCAGGAAGGATAGAGTCATAAATCATTTCCCCTTGTGACATGAACAGCAAGCTATTACATTGCCTTCTTTGAGTGATGTTCTGACTCTACGGGGGTAAGCACTTAGGACTGCATGGCAATGATTGTGTTGTATTTCATGACCTTAACCTCCTGTAACTTTATTGGTGAGAGTGTGCAGGACACCTGACCTCCTGTAGCCATGAAAGCATTCCATACTGTGACCTGGACCCGAATGGAGTTAACTGTTGAGGCGTTGTGGTTCAAAAGACAGGTAATCATCTCTTCTCAACTTAAGGGGTGGCAGGTCATCTCTGAGCTCTACACTTCTAGACACAGACACAGTCAGTGAATGTGGTCTGTGCAATGGCCATGTACATGCCCAACCCTTGTTCATATCCCACCCTATCCATGGGCAACATTGGCAATCTGAGCAGGCATGATGGCACTGGTACTCTGACAGAGGGAGGTGCTCATTGTGGCAGTGTGTGCCAGCATAGTCCTTACCAGACCTATCTTTTAATGGTGTCTGCCATCCATGTCATCACATGACATGACAGCATCATCAAGAATGGCAGATAAGACTCATATCAACTCTTCTGAGGACTGCATATTAGCCAAGTGTTCCTGGATCACACTCCCAATATTACACATAGGTCAAGAGGCAACTGCAATGTGTTATGGCATTGGATACCTTAGTGCTGGTGGTCTACAGATGGGGTATGTCCATGGAATAAGCAGGATGCACCTCTGTTGCTGTACTTTCAGGAACAGCTAAAACATTTTTGAGATTCTCAGCTACAGGGGATTCCCCCTATATAGGGAATAGTGAGGACTCAATCAGTACAAACACAAGAGGCCAGGGATCTTGCATATATTGCATATATAGTACTATACTAGTCTAACTCTCAACCTAAGCACTCAAAAAGCATCCTACAGTCCAGCACTTGCTCAAACCTAATAGCAAGCACTAATATACCCCGACACTTGACTGCCCAGTAGGGCAAGGCTCTTTATCCACCCCTCACCAACCAAGTGACTAAGCAGCTCACCCTATTATTCAGGCATGACCAAAAGGCAACTTCAGGTGTACTCTCCAGTCCAGCTGGTGAATCTGGGTGTCCTGAGGCAATGTTACAACTGCCTCATGTACACAGACGGCCCTCTCCTCCTACCACAAAACACTAACATATGCAAGAGATGCAATTATACAGCGAAACTGGAGGCTAAAGTCTCTCCACCCAAGACTGGAACAGACAGTCATGAGGAGAAGGTTAACACTTGCACCACACCTTCAGCCTCACATAGACCTACTAAACCAGCACTGGCAAAAAATACACATAAATACATGAAATAATACTTGGGGCTCTAAATAACAACCTGCAAAAGCATTGAGAGCCAAAGCAGACACCCACAAAACCTGCACCTCCTGTCACAAACCAGACAACACATAAAATACAAAATCAATGTGCCGCACAATCACAACGCTTAAGGCAAAATAACATACCTAACACACTAGTAATAGGTGACTCAATAGTCAGGCACACTGACGCCCCACTCACTAGGTTGGACAAGGAGAAGGTTACTGTTAGCTGTGTTGTGCTTGGATTTTACCTTAAATGAAGACAAGACACTTCTTCCTTTCTTTCAGTGGTATTTATTACACACGTGTGGGAGCCTACTGGAAAGTACCAGGGAGACTCCCCGAACAAAGGAATGCATAGACTTATATGTTGGTGATATTGCTGACAGTACAAAAATATAAACTAGACCAATTAAAATAGTACAAGAGACAATTAACCAATCAGTGGTTTACCCGTAGGCTTGAAGCAGTTCACATTACTACATACAGGTTTACACATACTCAATCTCCTTGAACACATGCTTTGACCATTCATATTCTACAATCCCCCATTTGATGCTGTGTAAGCATCACCATTTAGTCTATCATACCTTTGCCCTAAGTCTAACATAACCATGTGGCTAGTTCCTTCAACATTGTCACATATTTTTATTTCATCATCCATAACTGTAGGCGTATAAAACTTTGGCACCTTTTTAGTAGTCTTAAAAGACACTAATCTCAAAATCAATGTTTTGATTGAAAACACAACAAGAAAAGCAATAAGAGCTAATACTGCGATTAATAGGATTGACTTTAAAAGTCCACCTCCCCAACCTGAGAACAGGTTAGTTAGCCATGCCCACGTTGAGTTATCGGCCTCCTTGGCCTTAGAGAGTTTGGAGACTCTCTGAATGAGTTTAAGATGACTTTCAATTTTGTGCTGATTGTCAGGAATAAACATATAGCCCTCCTCCTGGATTAAAGTGCAAGTTCCACCTTTCGCCGCTAGGGTGAAATCGAGAGCCATACGGTTTTGGAGGACTACATCTCTCATGGCAGTCAGTTCATCAGTCACTAGTTCTAAGGCAGAAAATGTGGCATTGGTTAATACTTCAAGCAATTTAGACAGTTTTCTCAGTTCCCAGATTGATTTTGCTGCTCCGTATGCTGGGATTATACCAGCCCATGATATGACATCATCACCCAAGTCCATATGAGATAGTCCTTTGGTGCCAGCATGAGCTAAGTCATGATGATAAATCCATGATGCATCAATTTGGCCTAATAGATTGATAGGCTTTTTAACCTCTCACATGTTCCAAATTTTTCCTTGAGGTAAGGCAGATGTACGTCGGATGGCTGGGACTAGATAACCTAAGAAACAGCTACCAGACCAGTTCTCTGATAGCCATTTATAGGCCCTTCTTCCGTATATAAAATAACAGTCTTGTACCAGGGTGGTAACATTTGAAGAATGGTTACTGCCTGTGGTTATGCCATGGAATATGGCAAGAAATACGATATTACGAGAACCAAACAATGAGGCATTTCTCAATATCAGCTGAATGGCATCAAATGAAACTCAACAGTCCGAGGATAAGCGTTTTCCTTCTGTATAATTGCACTGGTATTCGATTGTCGTATTGCAGATACTTTGTCCCATTTTTCGAGTCCAGTGATGTTGACTTGAGTAATTCTGTCAGAAACACAAAGTGCCATTGCGATGGAGAGAAAGTTGTAATGCAATAGATTTACTGGATGTAATGTTAGCAGTGTTGTCAAGTAGACTAGTCCATGTATCAGTGATACTTAGTGGAGCCACAGCCAATGACAATCCCCCATGTATGGAGGGAATAGAAGTGTAGATCCAGCAGTTAGAGACATTGAATGTAGAAGCATAAACATATTTAATGGCTTGATAGGTGTTGAAAGGTGGGTGCCAAATGGCTTGCTTGGTGTGATGCGTCAATGGAGCAGGAAATAAAAATGGCCACAGCAGAAATAATAGTACAACAAGAATGACCACCAAAATGATTGTCCAGTATTTGTGTGGAAATGGTGGTTGAGTCTGTGTAGTGTCAGAAGTTTGGAGTTTTCCAAAAGGGTAAATATTAGGTATTGTCAGGTACTGGAACAGTTCTACTGCGAGTATGTGTAGCAAGGGGAGGAGAATCTGGAGTTGAAAAAGGTAAAGGCTGTTGATCTTCAGACGGCACAACTTTTTTGACGTGTGAAATGTGGATCCAAGTTGTAGATCCCTGCAGTCACACAGCAGATGATGCAGTTAGAAGAACCAGGAAGGGACCCTTCCAGTGTGGCTGGAGTGCTGTTTTTCTAGAGAAGAATTTAATGTAGACCCAAACCCCTGGTTGCAAAGCGGATGCTAGAAAAGGATCAGGAAGATGTTGAGCAACTGCTACTTGTTTTTGGTGAAACTGTAAGAAAGAAACGAGATTTGTAATACAAAAGAATATCATTATCAAATGCATCATATTCAGAAAAAGGTGGTGGTGGTGTCATGGGCATACGCAAAGGGCGACCCATGAGGATTTCATGTGGAGAAAGACCCTTAGTAGGATGCGGTTGTGACCGCATAGAAAGTAAGGCTTGTGGTAAGGCCTGTACCCAAGTTAGGCTTGTTTCTGAAGTGATTTTAGCAAGTCTGGTTTTCAAGGTCTGGTTCATACGTTCAATAATACCTGATGCCTGTGGTCTGTATGGACAATGAAATTTCAAAGTAATGCCTAACATTGTACACAATGAATCAACTAATTTAGCAGTAAAATGTGTCCCTCGGTCAGAATATATTTGACAAGGAACACCAAAACGAGGTATCAATTCATAACACAACTTTTTTGCAACTGAAATAGCATAATTCTTAGCACATGGGTAGGCTTCTAATCATCCCGAAAAAATATCAACAATAGTCAATACATATTTAAAACGAGCACAAGATGGAAGTTCAATAAAGTCCCATTGTAAGGCACAAAATGGTCCCATTAGTTTTGGCACAGGTCGAGCGGGAGCCAGAGTGCCCTTCGAAATGTTATGCTGTAAACAAATGGAGCACATGCTCAAAAAATGTTGCACAGAAGCAGAAAGTCCTGGGGCAAACCAATCCTGCATTTGTTTAATCAATGCTTGTACCCCAACATGAGCTGGCAAATGGTACGCTTTTATAAGAGAATTTTACTTGGATGTGGTGCAAATTAATCTGCCATCAGGGTGCTGCCAAATTAAATCAGAGCATTGAAAACAATGATGGGCCAGCCATGTTTTTCTTTCTGATTCTGATGCTTCAGTTTGTAAAGCTTTCAATACAGTAGTGTCAAAAGTAAGTGTTTGTAAAATAGGCTGCAGAAATTTTCCCTGAACAGTATTCAAAAGAGCAGCCTGCTTGGCAGCCCAGTCAGCTAAATTATTTCCCTTAGCTACTAGGGAGTCATTAGATTGGTGAGCTGCACACTTGACAACAGCAATTTTGGAAGGTAATAATAAGTCCTGCAAGAGGTAATCAATATACAGGTAATTTTTTATTGGTGCCCCAGAGGATGTCAAAAAACCCCTTTCCTTTCTATAGGGTACCAAAATCATGAACAACACCATGGGCATAATGTGAGTCAGTATAAATAGCAACAGATTTGTCTTTGGCCATTTTACATGTATGCAAAGGTGCCACTAATTCCGCTGCTTGTGTGGGAGTGCCAGGTGGTAATTGTCCAGTTTGCAAAGCCTGAGATGGTAAGCAGACTGACCATGCAGCCTGAAGTTTGCCAAAATTATTTCATAAACAGGATACATCTTCAAAAAGAACTAAATCAGGATTAAGCAAAGGAACATCTTGCAAATCTAATCTAGGAGATAGAACAGTGTTAACTACAAGCACACAGTCATGTGGTTCACCCTCGTCACTAGTTAGAATTAATAAAGCAGGGTTTAGTGGTGGGCAACGTGTAATTTGAATAGCGGGATTACTTAATAAACTTAACTCATATTTAGTTAAGCGAGCATTAGAAAGATATTGAGTTTTTGTTTTTAAAAGTAATGATTGTACCGCATGAGGTACTGCTAATATGTATCATGCCCTAATGTCAATGGTGCTGCCATATCTATCAAAACAGCAGTGACTGCTACTGCTCATAAACAGGATGGGTAGCCAGAAGCAACAGGGTCTAACTGAGTACTGTAATATGCTATAGGTTGATAGCCTCCTGTGCATGCTTGCGCCAGCAGGCCCAGGGCAATTTAATTTCTTTCGCAACAGAAGAAAACAAAGGGTTTAGAATAATCTGGGAGCCCCAGGTAGGTGGGTTAATCAATGTTGTTTTAATAGCCTGAAAGGCGGTTTCATGTTCAGGGGACCAAGGCAGAGGGTCTGTGACCTCCTTTTTTAAAAGCTGTAACAGAGGGGCCAAAATTTCTGAAAAATTGGGCACCCACTGTCTACAATAACCTGCTAGGCCGAGGAATCCACTGAGTTGTCTCTGAGTTACAGGGCAGGGAGCAGTCTGAATGGAGGTGATTCTGCTTGGAAGTATTTGACATGAACCTCTAGAAATTATATGTCCCAGGTATTGTACATTTTCTTGAGCAAACTGTAATTTAGATTTATTTACCTGAAGACCTCGTTTGGCTAAAAATCCTAAAACTAGAAGTGAGTCCTCTATACAAGACTGGGTATCTTGTGAAGCAATAAGAATATCATCTACATACTGAACCAATACTGAACATGGTGGTAATTGTAAATACTGCAGTTGTCTATGCATCTCTCTGGAAAACAAGGTTGGAGATTCTACATACCCTTGAGGTAGTCGGGTCCAAGTGTAATGTTGGCCCTTATAAGTGAATGCAAACAAATACTGACTATCTGTATGTACCAGGATAGAGAAGAAAGCTGATGAAATATCTATAACTAAAACAACATGCTGTAGGTGGGATACAGCTTAAAATCGTAGCTGAGTTTGGTACCATTGGAAAAACAGGCAAGACAGCTTTATTGACTTCTAGCAAGTCTTGCACAAATTTGTAAGCTTGTTTACCAGGTTTCTTTACCGGTAGAATTGGGGTATTACATGGACTTGTTGTAGGTACTATAATTCCTTGTTGCACCAGGGCAGAAATGACTGGGCAATACCAGATGTGGCCTCTTCCGTCAAAGAGTACTGTGGTACCCCAGGTAATTTTGCTCCAGGTTTTAAGGTTATTTTAACAGGAATGGCTGAAATTAGAAATCCAACATCATTATCATGAGTGGTCCATAGATGAGAGGGTAATGATGTTAAATGCTTATTCTTATCGAGGTCGGACTGCATACACATTGTTTGCAGAGTGACGGTTTCATCTAAAGTAGACAAAATACTATCTTGTTTGTATGAAGGTACTTGGAAATATACTACTTCAGCGGTACAGAAGATAGTTGCTCCCATCTTACAGAGCAAATCTCTTCCCAATAAATTTAAAGGTGCTGTGGTTCCTACTAAAAATGCATGATTGCCTTGCAAAGGTCCCAAAGTCACTGGGACTGGGTTGGTTTCAGAATGTTCATTAGGAATGCCAGAGACACCTACCCCTCTGGTTACGTTATTTGAGAGGGGGACATTTATTGCTGCTTCACTGGCTAACATAGATTTGGATGCTCCAGTATAAATCAAGAAGGGGTGACGTATCAGTGGGTGGGGCAGGTTGCTCAGCCAGATATGGGCATTCATTTCTCCAGTGGCCTACTTGGCCGCAATTAAAACATTCTGTCTGATTTTGGGATGTGGCTGATCGATCTTCCTGCCAGTTTTGTCTATTATGGTTTCTGGCCCCTTGGCATCCACCGCTCCCTCTTCCCCGTCCATGTCCTCCCTGTCCACGCTGCCCGAAGGCAGTGCACATCTGAATCTGCACCTTAACCAATTTCTCTTGTAAGTCCTTTTTTTCCTGTGCTAAGTGGTCGGAGAGGTATTGCACTTGTGTAACTAATTCATGCAATCCAAGACTAGGCCAGTTTAAACACACTTCCTTTAGCTTATCTCGTACTTGTGGGCATAACCCATCTACAAAAGCAGCTGACAATCCACTTTGTGCCGGCCCTTTGGTGGGTTCGGGGTACCCAGAATAAGCCTCAAAGGCTTCAGTGAGATGATTTAAATACTCGTCCACGGATTCGTCTTCTTTTTAAAGAATCGACTTGATTTTGGACCAGTTCGGTGTGGGTGGAACTATTATTGGAACTATTATTGTGATAGCATCTACTGTATGCCGTCTAACCACTTCGAACCCATTATCTCCGTGCGAGTCATGTTTCAGAATTGGAGTAGGGACATTGGCATGGTCCCAAATCTGTTTCATCAGATCAGCCGGTATGGCGTACTGAAGAACTGCCTTAACTTCTTCTTTCATAGGATTTTGTAAACAAATATGTCCTGCCAGCACATGCTTGAATTTAGCTGGATTAGTACGAATAGGCAGTAACGATTTAGTAATGGCTTGAAAATCAACCGCCAACCACTCCTTAGGTACTACAATGGTTGGTGGTTCCTGCACACTTCTAGCATGAGCTGGGTTAGGTACGTCCCTCAAAGTAACAATCTGTCATCGTCTTACGACTCCGATCCTGAATCTGGATTAAATTTATCTGGTCCAAAATACCCGTCCTCACTGTCAATTATAGCGAGGAACTGACCAAAATGCCTTTGTCGGTGTAAATGTCATTTTCGTTTACCTTTATAGTAGGGTTTAGCTTTAAAATACATTACCACTTTTGCTTCTTTACGAGTCTTACTATGAGTTTTTGGTCCCTTTTTTCTATCACTTGTGTCTGGATCTGAGTCACTAGAGTGACTATCCACTGCTCGTTCTCTTTCTTTAGGGGTGGGGTCTTTAGTGGTGGGATCTGGCTGCTGTGCTTCTGCTCCTTGTTGAGCGAGGGGGGGCTGATACTGTGGGGGTGCAATCAGTGGTGCAGTTGGTGGTGTGGGGAGCCAAGCATTATCGTCTTCTGACGATTCAGTTATCTGTAATTTAGCTAATTCCTTCACAGGATAAAGCCCCTTAAAGTGTGGTTCCTTCAAATATTTACCGTTTACTATATCTAAATTACTAGCGGTTTGTTGTAATTCTTTCAGTTGCTCTTTTAATTTCTGCTGATTATCCTTTAAACTACTAATAACCGAATCCTTTTCTCTTTCTTTCGCCTATGTCAACCAGTCATTAAATGCTGCCCAGCACAACCCTGGTATTATTCTCCCTTTTTTTCTTTAATTTCCCTTGGAGATTAAGCAAAATATTTTTATTAAAACTACCATTCTCTGGAAAGGCGAGTTTAAAATCTTCCTCAGTGAGGGCGACTCACTGACTTATAAACATACAACTGTCCCGGGACACACAAAAAAAACATATAACCAGCTGGTGTACCTCTTTCTGGCTCTTTTATGGTTCCCACACTCGCTCCAATTTTTCACGCGATAAGCTATTTTGTATTTTACAGAGGTAGCTATGACATTTTGTAAATGTTGTTTTCCTCACTCTCGTATCTCCTTTCACTCTTATGTTGCCAGTGTTTCGTTTTAACCTGCTCTCATACTGCACAATCGATAGCAGAGGGAAAAGGAAAAAAAATGCATGCCACTTACCTCAAAACAACTGAATGAGAGGAATTATTACATTTTTATAAAATTATCAATACCAAATTTGTGAAGCAGATAAGTACAGGAAATGAAAGAAACACTGCCAGAACAGAAAATTCTGTCATGGGCCCTTTTACTAGCAGTACTTCGTTCAATCCCCAACTACCACAGCCATTGTCAATTAAGATCTGAGTAAACGGCACCAATTGTTTTGTTTGCATTTTACCTTAAATGAAGACAAGACACTTCTTCCTCTCTTCAGTGGTATTTATTACACACGTGTGGGAGCCTACTGGAAAGTACCAGGGAGACTCTCCGAACAAAGGAATGCATAGACTTATATGTTGGTGATATTGCTGACAGTACAAAAATATAAACTAGACCAATTAAAATAGTATAAGAGACAATTAACCAATCAGTGGTTTACCCGTAGGCTTGAAGCAGTTCACATTACTACATACAGGTTTTCACATACTCAATCTCCTTGAACACATGCTTTGACCATTCATATTCTACAGCTGCCTATCGGGAGCCAGAATCTGCCACATAACACAAGCACTCAGGTCATTCTAGAACAGGTACAAATATGACTCTGTTATTGTTCATGTTGGTGTGAATGACCTGAAATGTACCTCCCTGGACTACATGAAAAGAGACATGGAAGAGCTCTCTGATCATGTAGCCCAGGCTGGTATGATCCTGACCCTGAGTAGCATCCTGCCCTCACCAAGAATGATACCTCACTATAAAGAAAAAATGATCAATTTCAACAATTGGCTAAGATTCCGGTGTCATTCAAAGGGGATCTAGTGTCTGTCAGCCTGGGATGACATGCTCAACATGCTGTGTTGCTTCACAAGAGACGGCTTGCACCTGTCACCCCTTGGCTTTCGAATACTGGTCAAGGCTCTTGCTGCCCCCATAGTGCCTTTTTTAGACAAAGCTCAAAATTCAAACCCACCACCATAAACAGCACAAGTAAAAAAATTAGGGTTATGCTACTCAACGCCAGGAGTTTAAATCTCAAAATGCATGCGCTCAAAGCACTCCTAAGTATGGAGAACGTCGACATCTGTGCAGTAACTGAAACCTGGTTCAAGGCTCCAGGGAGCAATCCAGCACTACTGGGCTACAACTCATACCACACATTTCAGCCACAGAACATGGACTAAAACACAAAAGGAGGGGGTGTATCCATATTCATCAAGGATACCCACACCTCCAGGTTAGTGGCACAGCATGATACCTCTGAGATCACCCATGTGCAAATAACATCGAGCAAATCTGCAATGCAAATTGTGGCCTGCTACAGATCACCCTCCATGACCCAGGACCACCACTCCGCCTTTCTGGAGACACTGGAAAATATGAAGTTCCTACCGAACACCATGATATTGGGCAATTTCAATTACCCTACCATTAACTGGGAAAACTACTTGAGTACAAACTCCCAGGCTCAGCACTTCCTGGAATTTATCAACTCAAATGCCCTGGATCAGCTGGTAAACTCCCCTACCAGACGCCACAACATATTGGACATGGTCATCGCCAACATGGGCGACAGGTGTTCCGTACTGGAGGTCAACCCATCACTGGTTAGATCAGACCATAAACTAATCACCCTGGATGTCCACACCCCCACCCCCAACCAAGGAAACCACAGTGAAAAACTTTTCTAAAGCAAACTTCACCTTACTTAAGGCAGAGGTGGTAAGTTTCACATCCCCCACGCTAAAGGATAACACTGCCCAAGATGCAGAATCCTTTACAATTGCACTCTTTGAGCACCTACAAGGATGCATGGATCATGCCATCCCTAGCAAGACCAAGATTCACTCCCCTAAGAGAAAGAAACCAGTCTGGTGGACCCCTGCCATAAACAGGTTATACAACAGAAGGAGGAAACTAGTTCAGAAAAAAGCAAATCCCAAGAAGGAAAGACATCCCTGATCAGTATCAGTAAGACACTAAGGTCCCTCATAAAATCATCCAAGGCTAACTTCGAAAGAAAAATAGCCAAGGATTCGAAAGATAACCACAAAGCCTTCTTTAGCTATGTCAAGAATCTAAGTGGCAACTCGCAGATATGCTCTGATTTAGTGCAAAATAGCACAAAATATACTGAACCTACTGATATTGCCAACATCCTGGCAGATAGATTCACTGCAAACTTCACCTCCCTCTCACCTTCAAAAGGGCCCACAACAATACCGGAAAAGTGTAGTGTCCCGGAAATCACAGGAGCACGGGTGAAAACAGCCCTATCAAAAGCCAAAAACACAGCATCAATGGGGACAGATGGTGTTCCAGGCTGCGTCTTGCATGAACTACAGAACGAACTAACCCCCCACCTAAACACGCTGTTCAACCTCAGCCTCTCCACAGGCAATGTGCTCATAGAATGGCACACAGCAATGGTTATTCCGCTCCACAAAGGAGGGGCCACAAACTGACCCTGGTAACTATCGCCTCATAAGCCTGACTAGCCTGGTCTCCAAGGCTATGGAGCACATCATCATGGAACTCATTAACAAAGACATTGGGAACCTCCAAACACTTGACCCGATCCAGTTCGGCTTTGTTAAGGGCAGATCATGCCTACTAAACTTGGTTGACTTCTTCGAGACAGTCACCAAGGCCATTAATGAGGGAAAGGTGGTTCACACAGCCTACCTTGATCTTGCCAAGGCGTTCGACACCATTCCTCACTCGGGTATTATAGAAAAACTCACCAGCCTGAGAATAAATCCCTATGTCACAAGATGGGCTGCTAACTGGCTTACAAACAAAACTCACATGGTAAGAACAGCAGGCTCAAGGTCCGACTCTAAACCAGTCACAACTGGTGTCCTGCAAGGCTGGGTTCTGGGACCCCTACTGTTCGGCATATATTTCTCAGAAGTACAGGCAAACACAGGAGGACTACGGCTAACCAAGTTCACCGATGACTGCAAACTGGGAGCCATAACTGACTCTCCAGGTGAAACGGACATCCTTCAAAAAGGCCTTACTTTGACAGACACCTGATGTCAAAGTCATGGCCTCAAGCTAAATGCCAAAAATTGCATAGTCATCCCGTTTGGGAAAAACAAAACACCCATGAATTACCACATAGCCAGCAGCCCTCTTAATACAGAAGAGGTAATAAGAGATCTGGGGACCCAGGTAGATAGTAATCTCTCCTTTGACAATGATATTGCCAAAGTAGTTAGGAAATCCTTCTATGTAGCCCATCTAATTACTAAGGGGTTCGCATCTAGAAATAAAGAGGTTATAGTGCCCCTCTACTCGTCACTCATCAGACCCATCATAGGGTACAATGCCCCATTTGGGATGTACCTCACAAGACACTTCCAACAGCTGGAAAGACCACAAAAGCACCTCACCAAAAGGATTACTGGCCTCAAGCATATGTCCTATGCAGCCCGACTGAAAAAACTCCAGCTGTACTCAGTGGCATATTGCTTACTGAGAGGTGATCTCTGCCTGACTTACAAAGCCAAGTCCAACTCAGAATTGATGGACATGCTCCACCTAAAGAAATCCAAGTCACTGCGAGCCACGTGCTCTAGTGAGCTAAACCTCACCACAACAATAAATAGAACATGCTGGAGGGATAGATTTCTGTCACAGAGACTCCCCATGCTTTGGAACAAAATTCCTAACTACATTAGGCAGAGCCCCTCACTAACACTCTTCAAGAGAAGCCTTGACGAGTGGATGGGTAACAGTAAATACACCCCTGGGATCACTTAATTGGCTCTGCTTGACAGAGGCTCAGTTAATTAATCAATGGGGCGGCAAACGCCAACACACTCTGGCTAGGCTTAAAAATCCCCTCAGGCAGATAGCCTAGTACCTATCTATGAATACATATATATATATATATATATATATATATATATATATATATATATATATATTAATAATCAAACTGAAAATAAATATATATATATATATATATATATATATATATATATACACCATGTTTTGAGGGTTGCTCCTTGTCCAAGAGTAAGACAGAGGCTAATGTCACCATTGCTATGACTCTGACACAGTTTTAGGTATCTGAACATCATTATCAGACTGTGTAGAGATGTGCATATCTGTCTTTTCTCTAGCATCAACCATTTCTTATCCATCCATGCTAGTACCTACCAACGAATAGCATAGAGAACACTGTAGTGAACCTTAAAATATGCTACATGGATGCCCATGTGGCATTTATTTATTTATTCAATTTGGTTATCAGGATGGAGCACTGATCCAAATGAACCTATTTCGGTCTCATCCCAGACAAATATAAATGACAGTAGAGAAGTGAGTTAACAATAAGTACTAAGAATACAAACAAAATGTTGTGTGTAGATAGCAATGATCAATAACAGTAATAATAATAATAATAATAATAATAATAATAATAATAATAATAATCGAGTACACAGTACCTAGGACAATAGGAAGGGATTTTTAGACTAAGGAGGAAAGAAGAATAGAGTTAAACAGTGAAGGGAGAGAGAGCACAAAGTGTAAAAAATAGCAGAAGTAAGGGTGCACAGAAATTAACTCTATACAGTATAAACAATGTGCAAGAGATGTCACATATTAGTGTAAGGAAAAATGTGAGAAAGACAAATGTGCCTGTCTGGTAAAGGAGAGGGTGTGGGATTTGGTGTTGTGTGAAGAGGGAAAACATTTGCAAATTGACTTGGGCTGGAGATGTCCTTTAAACTGAACATGAAATGATGGGTATGATGTGAGGTATTTAAGATTATTATGGATGGATTCTCAGAGTTTGGGGCCTAGGATAGGGAAAGCATGGTTAGTGCAATAAAATCTGGTTCTGGGACATTGAAAAAATAGATCAGAGTGGCTAAGACTAGATTGTAATTGGAGTTTCATGTAAAGAGGTTGGAGGCAAGGAAAGAGCATGAGTGTTCTTTAAGGAGAGTTGGGATCCATGAAGCAGGTTGGCACTTTGTTGAACAAGTAACCAATTGGCTTTATTAAGAGAGATACAATGATGCTAATTTTTAGGGAAGAGGGTAATAAATGCTATATAGAGTTAATTATTGCTTGGATGGTGATGGAGTTTTTCTTGGATGCTGTTGCAACCACTGGAAGTCCATATTCAAGCTCTTAGAATGTTTTTGCCAATGGCATTCCTGATTGGTCCGGAGAGAAGGGGGGAGGATTTTATAGGACAAAATAGGACAGAATTGATTTTCTTCCATATTTGTTTTAGGTGAAGGTGAAAGTTCTGTGAGGGATCAAGCCACATACTAAGGTATTTAAAGGAGACAGCTTGATCAATGGGTTTGCCGAGATGATCATGGATAAGAAGTGACTGAGAGTTTTTCTGCCATTTAGAGAAGGTACCAAATAGCACTACTTTAGTTTTGGAAGTGTTCAGTATTAGCTTTTTGTTATTAAGCCATTTAATAAGAGAAAGGAAGTACACTTGCCATTGTATATGTATGGCCAAGGAGGTCAGGTTTGAGTGAGATAAGACCTTGCCATTAGCATAAAGTAAGAGAGATGAGGTCAAATGGTAGTTTATTAATGAAAATGGAAAAAAAAGAGTAGTCAAAATGGATCTCTGATTGACTCCTGTAAGAAGAGGGGTAGAAGCAGAGAGGGTGTTGCAAAACTGAACAGAGAAGTACCAAATGGAAAGTAAACTTTAAATCAGGGAGTTGTATCTGGGCTAATTTTATTTCAGTTGGGTGATTTAACAATGTTATGGTGAACCAGGTTGAAAGCTAGAATGAGGTCAATAAAGATGGCTCCAGTGAGGATGCGGTTGTCCATAACCATGTTTATGTTATCAGTAAGTGTCCAGAGTGCTATAGAAGTGTTCCTGAGGTTGGATATGAAAGTTGTTAGGGGAGGCTACATGGAGAAGTAGCCAGCTAGGAAGAAAGTCTGAGGTAGTGTTATTTTGAGCCAAGATATGGACATTTAAATCAGACTAAAAAAGCTGGAGTATTCCACTGCCAAGTCTAGAACCAGGTCTCCCATCAAGACAATAGTTGTACCCAGGAAAGAAGCGGTGGATGGCAGGATGGAAGACATGCAGGACAAAGGGACTAAATCCATCCAATTTCCTTCTTATGCAACATTACCTTTTCTGGTGGTGGCAACCAATTTCAATGCCATTGTGCCAGGAACAGAAATGTGCATCAAGTCTACTTTGTTACTAGACATCCACCAGTATAACAGCCGTGCATGAAAACCACTGCCGTAGACTTGTAACCTGCTCTATCACCCACTGAGGCATGGGTGAAATATGCCGGCCCCTAAGCAACATCTGCACTCCCAATGAGGAGAAATCATTTGTGTACCCCTTGTTGAGGTGACAAAAGAAACTCCTTCACATCTGTCAGTCTTGGAACTCTGTCAGCCCACCCATTTTGGAGGATGCCTACCTCTAATTTTCTGAACCTTCCACTTGGTATGATTGATCATATTAATTAAGAAGCCTCACTCATTGTGGAGGGTCTTGTCATTTATACCATGCAATTCATACTACCACATCTGGTCCCTTAATGGTTGGTCTGCACTCCCTCTACCTGTCATCTGGAGGTCATGCAATATAAGTTCCTGTACTAGAACATTCCTTACTGTTGTAGAGGATTTATCTGCTGTGGTGACCTCTAACCGGGAAAAAGCCAAAAGAAGAAGAAGTGCATTGTTCTCAGTATACCAATTAAAGGCACAGTCCGAATGTTTAAATTATTATACAGAAAGAGATGCAATTACAGTGAGTTATGTATAAAAGTAGATACAAAAATTCACAATGTTCAAAAAGAGATACAATAACACACAGGTATATACAAAAGTAGAGCCAAATGCAAGGAGTACATACATTAGACCATATGTTAATATGAACAACAGCAAATATATCAGTGATATATTACAGACTTTTGAGCTTATGTAGATCATAAAGAAGGGACAGTGAACATAACCTTCAAGAAACAACAGTAGAGAAACCTCTACAGAGTGGTTATCGAGGGGAATGAATGATACAAGAGGCGTAGCCATTTATGAGGTTTTGCGGTGGTGCAGCGGTAGTGTTGTTGCCTCACAGCAAGAGGTTCTCCCATTCGATTCTCGGCAAGAGTGCGGGGAGTGCCTTCTGTGTGTAGACTGCATGTCCTCCCCACAGTTTGGTGGGCGTTTGAAAGACATGTGTAAATGGGTGTGCCTTCGCTGAAGCTTGAACGTAGAGCTGGCACCTCGGCGTTCGTGAAAATCTACTGCCAATCATTAGCGGACCGGAGTTCCGCTGTGGCGACCCCTAACCTGGAAAAGCCGAAAGACAACAACAACAGTTGATGTGTCCTGTCTGAGGGTATTGATATATTTAGCTCTCTCTGGACCAAGGGTTGTTCTTTTACATAGCTTTGAAGTAAATCCCAGAATTTGAGGCTAATACAGAGAAAGCATGATTAGAGCAGTGTATTTCATTTTATGGTATCGGTAGACTTTGAGCTGATTATGAAAGGTTTCTGAGGTTATATAAGAAGGCTTTAGTGGTAAGTTTCTGTGCAACAGAAGAAAATGTTTCAGAGATTAAGGTTTTATAAAGCATTGTTCTAAGTGAGAGGTTTGCTCTTTGTTTAATTAAAAGACATTTGGCTTTTTACACTGTCATACAGTGGTGTTCATGACATGGGAAGTTGGTAATGAAATGGTATATTTTACTGGAGATAATTTCTAAGATGGTTTTATTATTCCTTGAGGTTGTAGCTATCATAGGTAGCTCATATTCTAATTGTGCAAGTGGTATTTCCTTATCTATAATTATGCAAGTGGTATTTCCTTACTTATAGCAGCTTTTCTTATAGCTTTTAGATAGGAAGAGAGGCTTTTGGTCTTGAACAGCAAATAATTAATTTTGTAATGAGTTTTTTTTTCTATGAGAAATTGGAAGATAATAGTTTAATCTAGTTAAACTCGAAAATACTTGAAAGTCATTGTTGCATTTGGGAAATTGTTTAGGCCTGTAATGTCTAGGGCTGGGGAATTTTGGCTGGTTTTGGTGAGTTCCAGACAGCACTGATTTAGTTTTAGAAGGGTTCAGTAACAGTCAATGTTGCAGAAGCCATTTATTGAGGAAATAGACATTGGTTTGTAGCTGAGTTTGGATTTGAAGATGGCCACATCATCGGTAATGTGAAATGATTGGAATATGGTGTAGGGGGTCTACTTCAGAAGACTGAAAAACCAAAAGACTGAATCCCAGAAGACTGAAAATTCAAAATGCTTACTGATGGAAATTGCCCCTTCTCCACTGTTGTGTGATCTTGGAGCTGGTATATATAGTTAGCAGGGGGTGTGGGGGTGCAGCCGCCCACATGAGGGGTGCAGGGGGGCTTTCCCCTGTATTAAAAACATGTTCAGTGCTTTGAATTTTCAGTCTTTTGAGATTCAGTCTTTTGTTTTGTCAGTCTTCTGAAGCAGGTCGTAAGAGTTTACTGATGAATATTGAGAAGCTTAAAGGAGTAAGAAGGGAATTTTGAAGGACTACTGCTGTGGTAGCGTTGTCGCCTCACAGTAAGACGCTGTCCTGTTCGATTCTCAGCTAAAGCGTTTTCTGTGTGGAGACATGCGTGAATGGGCGTCCCTTCATTGAAGGTTGTGCATCAGGGCTGGCAACTCGGTACGTAAAAATCTACTGCCAATCATTAGCGGACCGGAGTTCTGCTGTGGCGATCCCTAACCGGGAAAAGCCGAAAGATACAACAACACCTTTACATAAAGGGGGTCCATCACAAATGTAAGTCAAAAATTCAAAGTCAAAGTAAACTTTAGTGTCATTTAGAACTACGCATGTGTAGCCTAAATGGAATTTCATGCATCAGCTCAATTCTTGAGATTACAAAGGAAAGTGAAACAAAACACACAATTAAAGGAATAAACATAACTAACAAATACAATACTACTCCCAATACACACAAGAAAGAGCAGAGACATTTAACAACACTCCTATATGAAAAGAATATCCTCCCCTAAGTTAAATTAACTATCCTATTTAAAGCAATACAAAACACACTATAGATTGAAATGCCTAAGTTTTTTGTTTAATATTGCACTTGAATGAGTTAAGTAGTACTGACTATGGATATAATAAATAAATATTGTGCTTACTTGGAATATATGTAAGTATGTATTACACAAATAAATAAAAATTGACTTATTGTGTGTCCAGACCCCTGAGACTAGTGCCTGAGTTCAGAAGTCTAATCACTGTAGGGTAGAAACTGCTACTGAATCTTGTAGTCCTGCAGCAAATGCTGCAATATCTTCTGCCCAATGCCAGATACTCAAAAAGTTCATGCACAGGATATGTGTTGTGCTGTATTAGTTTGGTGGCCTTTCGGATGTTTCTTGCAGAATAAAGATGGTGTATCGATGGAAGACTGGACCTGTTACCTTCTCTGCAATCCTCACCACTCGTAGAGCCTTCATTTCTGTAACTGGGCAACTTCCAAACCACACTGTGAAGCTGCAGGTGAGGATGCTCTCTATTGCACCTCTATAGAAGGTGGAGAGAATATGAGGAGGAAGCTTAGCTTTTTTCAGCCTTCTTTAAAAGTGGAGGCATTGGCGCACTTTCTTGACCACTTGGCTGTTGTTTCCCATCAATGAGAGATCCTGTAATATGTGTACTCCCAGGAATGTCGTACCCTTACCTCTTTCCACACTCTCATCATTGATCCTGAGCACTGGTTTTTTTGTTCTCCTTTTCCTGAAGTCAATGATAATCTCTTTGATCTTGCTTACATTCAGGTCAAGGTTGTTCCACTCGCACCAGCTGATCAGAGATGCCATCTCCTATCTGTACTGCCTTTCATCCTCCTTTGTGATGAGCCCCATGACTGTGGTGTCATCAGCAAACTTGATGATATAGCTGGACTTGTGCTTAGCATAGCATTTGTGGGTCAGGATGGTGAATAACAGTGGGCTGAGAACTCATCCCTGTGGAACCCCAGTGTTAATCGTGATGCACTTTGATATGTTCTTACCTGAACACACCCTCTGTGGTCTCTAAATCAGGAAGTCCAGGATCCAGCTACAGAGATGTTTACTGATTCCTAAATGTGCCAGTTATTCTATGAGCTGCATTGGTACCACCATATTAAATGCAGAACCGAAGTCTGTGAACAGAATCCTCACATAGTTGTCTTTGCCCTCTAAATGCTCATGGGAGATGTATAGTGCTACTGATATGGCATCAGCTGTGGATCGTTTAGCTCTATACACAAACTGTAGAGAATCAGAATCAGGAGGGAGGCATGATGAAATATGCTTTTTGATAAGCTGCTCAAAACATTTCATAACAGGGGATGTCAGAGTGACTGGTCTGTAGTCATTAGGGCTAGAGGGAGTGGTTTTCTTAAGCAGTGGGATGATGTTAGTTTCCTTGTAACATGATGGTACTTTTGCCATGGCAAGAGAGGTGTTAAATATTTCCTTGAGCACTGTGCATGGATGATCAGCATAGCAATTTAACACCTTGCCCAGTATGTTGTCTGGGCCAGCAGCCTTCCTGGGGTTCACTCTTCTTAGCTCTATTCTTACTTTCTCAGTGCTGAGGCTGAGTACTGCATCCTTCTCATCAGTGGGTAGCTTTAGTGCCAACCTGTTGTTTCTTTCCTCAAATCTACCAAAGAAGATGTTCAAACTGTCCAGGAATTTGATGCTGCCCTCACACAGTCCTGACCTGATTTTGCAGTCGGTGATCTCTTGTATGCCTTGCCATAGTCTCCTTGCATCCTTCATGTCTTCAACGTGGCTCTGATCCTTTCTTCCATACTCCCTCTTAGCATCCTTTATACCCCTCCTCAGATTACCTCTTGCTACATTTAGAGCTGCTTTGTCCTTAGCCCTCTAAGCTGTGTTTCCTTCAGAAGCTCATATACCTTAGGGGTGAGCCATGGCTTCTGATTAGCTCTAATACGAGCTACGCGCTCGAGAGACTTGAACCTCAGTACTGAAATAAATAGGACATGCTGGAGGGACAGATTCATAACCCAGAGGGTCCCTTCACTCTGGAATAAAATCCCAGTCCAGGTTAAGCAGAGTCCCTCATTGACTCTCTTCAAGAGGAATCTTGATGAGTGGATGGGAGATCGTAGGTTTACCCCGGGTATCACTTCTGTGTCACTGTTAGACAGAGGCACAGTATACTAACCTCGAAAAAGGGCATAGCAAAATAAATTTAAAATGGGTGGCGAAAGCCAAACACACTCTGGCTAGGCTTATAAATGCCCTAGGGCAGATAGCCAAGTATGAACCTATGAACCTATGAATAGTGATACTCTTGGTATTTGTTACCCTATCACCACAGTCTGAAATGCATGCCATCACTACCTCAGTGTATCCATCAATGTTCAGATACTAATTAACTGTGGCTGCCTCCTTGAACATATCCCAGTTGGTTCTTTCAAATCAGTCTTGGAGGGCCTCCATAGCCCCCTTGGGCCATACCCTGATTTGTTTCTTTGTGGGTTTATCTATAGCCAGTGAAGGTTTGTAAGCTGGCAATAGCAAGATGGTATAATGGTCAGAGTTTCCCATTTGTGGAAGTTGCACTGCCTTATAAGCTTTCTTTACGTTTATGTACACCTTGTCCAGGATATTATCACCCATTGTAGGAATGTCCGCACACTGACGGTAGTCTGGGATTACTTCTTTCAGATCTGCTTTATTAAAGTCACCAGCTGTCACGTGTACAAGGTCAGGATATTTGCTCTGCAGCTCACCCATGTGATTGCATAGTTTATTTAGAGGTTCAGTGGTATTAGCACTAGGTGAGATATACACCACTATTGCACTGAGCCCATTCAGCTCCCTGGGCAAGTAAAATTGTCTACACTTAATGGAAAGAAACTCTAAGTTTCCACAGCAGTGTGACAGCATGATTTCACAGTTGCTGCACCATCTTTTGTTAAAAAATATGCAGACTCCACCTCCTCTGGCCTTTCCACACAGTGTATATTTTCTGTCTGCACAAAACAGTGTAAAATTTTGTAAGTTTACTGCACTATCATTTATCTTGTCATCAGTGGCATCTGGTGACTTCAAATCAAAGGGGGGCTGCAGGAGACAGCTGAATGAGTGGGTCAATGGAAAGGGTTCTGGCCACCTAGAAAGGGGAAGAGCTATGCTCAAAACCACACAAACTGTAACTTTAATTAAATACGCTGCCTTGGGTGCCAAACCATCATGATGAGAGTCCAATCAAGACAAAATGAAGTGTAGAAGAAAAAATATATTTCAATGCATTGGCTGCATGACAGCTTACTTAATATCTAGATGGAAACAAAAAGGTTGTGAGGCATGAAAAAATAAATTACTTTTTAAATACATTACTGGAATACCAGTCAAAATCAAGTACAAGAAAAACAAGCAGCACTCAACTCAAACCACTTCTGCTTGCACTGCAGTTTTAATTATAATTTATATTCAGCTTTATTAAAGTACCAAGTAACATGCTGAAAGTAGCAACCTCTGTGATACCCCCACTTGTAAAAATGTTTCTTAACCAGAAAAGACCTGCTGCCTGACAGCAACCATCTACTTGTTTCATGGGGAGAACATGATCAAAGTAAAAAATGAAAAGCAAACAAGAAACAAGCTCAAGATACATTGCTTAAAGGATTACTGCACAGGTTATGGACCACACACGATAGACTGGCATTCTGTTTAGTTTACAGGTAAATTCTGCAAAGATGACTGCAAGTCTCCAATAAATGTAATGAGCTTTTTAAAATAATGTAATCCTGTTCTTTATTACAAATACTGTCATATGCATTTCAATACCCAAGGCTTATACGTTATCTAGTTACGTAAGTATTCTCTGCATAGCAACAACAGAAAGGCTTTCAATGTTGGCAGTTCTTTAACAGTATGCTTATTAAAGCTTACTTGCATCTTACAGTCTAAGACAAGCTTACCTGATGGTCATTAAAGCATTGCTACTTAAAAAGAGAGCGACAAGCGCTTTTTGAATAATAATATGCATAAATCAACAGTATAAAAATATGACAGAAACCAGAACATTTTGCAAAATCAAGGACAGATGAAAAGCCACTGTTGTACTTGTGTCTACCTTGGATGGGGGTATACTCTGCACATTTACACTGCATAACTGCTTCTTGCCTTGCTTGGACGCATCCAGAGTCACTACATGGGGGAGTGGGGTGCAACAACTATGTCACAATTTGAAATGTCTCTGGCTGACTGTGATGGCCCTGACACATTTGTCATACCTCTCAACCTTAGAGCAAGAAATCTGGACAAAGCCATACAAAGAAGTGGGACAAAGGCCCAAAAATAAGGACAATTTTTAAATGTTGCTCTTATAAACTTAGAAAGATAATAGAATAGTAGGTCTTGCATTAGTATGAATTTTCTGAAGGGTATGAGATCTGAAACTCAAATGTCTGTCATTATTTTCTAACTTCAATCTTTAATGATTTGCCACTAATTTGCCAAAAAAACACAATTTTATGAAAAACGGACCAAAAATGAGATGCAAAAATATAAAATAACCAAACAATACAGCTGGGAACCTGTCAGAGAAGGGACACTTTTTAATAGCAGTACTGCTAACTTGAGCAGCTGACAAAATAAAAGACTCTACATGCATTTCTGAAATAAAAGTAATCTATAACTCTGATTATTACAGTTATTTATTAATTGTAAACCCTCCATGTTTTCTTCCAAAATTGCCATTTTGTGGAGGGATTATTAGAGAAAGAGCAACATTTTGAGCCAAACTCGGGGACAGTTGAGAGGTTTGGATATGCCTAATTCTATAAAGCAATTTATTTGTATGTACCTCTCAACCTGTTAATCCAGGAAATCTGGACAAGGCCAAATATATTGGGGGAACATATAAACAGTACTAAAACTTGCTCTTGTATAAACTGAGACAGTTGATAGAATAACAGGTCTTGCTTTAAGCATGTATTTTTCTGAAGGTTATGACATCTGCAACAAAGTGTCTGTCATTATTTAGTGACTTAATTCCTAAATGATTTGCCAGAAAACCACACATTTTATGAGGAACAAACCAAAAATAAGAAGCAAAAATCTATTCATTCTGCAAAAATCTGGACAGTTGAAAGGTATACTTCAGCCGGGGCTGTCTTTGAGTTTGATGCCCTTCCTCCCTCAGAAAATCATGGTCGAATGGAGCCTCCTCCCTGCAGCCATTCCAATGAACCATTACTTGGCTATTTCACCCCATTTACCATAAACACTAATGTGCATACTGCTTTAATTCTGTGATGACTTGGACTTCATTTGAAACTTTTATTTTGCATTTTACAGCACAGACACTAATAGATATCTGCTAAACAAAGCAATGCAGTCTCACAATGAAAACAGATTTAGCATTAAAACTTCTCTGCCCTTGACACTCACATTCATTGAAACAGCATTGAAACCCACATTCAAAGAAAATACATTTTGTCAGTGGCAGATAAAGATTAACTGTGGGCTGTTTTCAAATCACAGGTCCCTTGCACACAAAACATACACATGCTCTTTTATACACCTTCCTTACTGCATTAAATTACATTAATTGTACAAAAAAGTACAATTTTAGAGGGCATTTTAAATTTATTGTTTTGAACATTTTTCCAGTAAACAATGAAACAAAATGCATGCACCAATAATGACAAAACTGCCCAATTCAGAACATTTCCATCATAAAAGTTAAAAGTCTACTCAAACTTCTATAGTCCACCAGTATCAGTAAATATGTACAATCTCTGAAGAAGTAAAAGTCATCTAAATAATTCCACATTAAAGAGATATGTAACTAATGAAGAGGTTGCTGCTAGCAAACAACTTTATATTTCATTGTTTCATCTACAAATAAAGTGCCTGTTGCCCTTGAGGAATAAATTGCCTATGTTACACTAAAAAAATGATAAGCTAGTAATATTGCAATAGGGAATGGATGGGAAACTGATAACAGGTTCATAGTTACTAGGTATCTTTGCCAAAAAGGACTGCAGCATCCACCCCCTTTGTAACACAGTACAATATCAGTAATGCATCTACCTACCTACTGTGGGAGTAGAACCCACAGCCTTCTGCATCAAAAGCAAGTACACTACCTATTGTGCTGTTAACAATGCAAACAGACACAGCATAAGCAGCACTAAACTTTTGCTCTCCTGCAACTCTCAGCTCCTTGTAAAATCTACTCAACACTCAGCTTTATCTCTGAACTTTGCAGCACAAGAAATCTGGAAAAAGCCAAGATTTATTGGGGGGGACAAAAGCCCAAAAACCGGGGACACATTTTAAACATTGCTTGTATAATGTTGGAAAGTTGCTAGAATAAAATGCTGTGTTACCACCATACATTTCACTGCCAAGTCTTGAACCCGGGACCCAGTGCAAAACAGTCAGAGCAACATATCACTATGCCAAATAAGCTGCTTTGTGAAAGAAAGGAATATTGAAACTTAAATGGCTACCATTTAGTGAATTCATTTCTCACCATAGCTGTCAACCTCTTGGCACAAAACACCTGAACAAAGCCAGTAATGGAAGAATACAGCCCCCAAACATATTCAGTGAATTCATTTCTTACCATTGCTCTCAACTTTAGCACAAAAAACCTGGATGAAGCCAATAATGGGGGAATACAGTCCGAAAAATAGGGACAAATTTCAAATATCCATCTTATAAACTTAGAAAACTGCTAGAATAAAAGGTTTTGTGTTACCATGTACTTTCTGAAGAATATGACATCTGAAATTCAAATGCTTGTCATTTTTATTTATTTAACATTTGTTAATCAGGAAAGTCTGACTTGGAACAAAAGCCAATTTTCAGCAGAGGCCCAGGGAGAAACACTCCAGACATATGTCTTTGTAAGTTGGGAGGACACCAGGGCACCCAGAGGAAACCCACACAAACACAGAGAAGACATGCAGACTACACACAAAAGGCATCCCCACAAATAATCAAACCAAAGAACCTGTAGATGTCAGGCAACAATGCTACTACTGCACCACTGCACTACTGACTGTGTCCATTTGCAATTTTTTTTTTACAAATAGTGGTGGGTAGGGAATTCAGGCTTTTGCCACCTGGGCCCAAGGTACAGGGTTCAAGCCTGTGTATTCTCTACCCACCACCATATAGTAACTGGGGCATTTTACACAGACACACACACACACACACACATATGACTTTTGTTTTACAGTTGGGGGGCTGCAGTCCTGCAGCCCAATAGCACGAGCTGTCCCTGCTTGTCATGCAGCCACACCTAGTAATCAGAAATAAACAAGTATTTCTCACATTGTTCTTGTTGGAGAGTTCCAGTCTCAAGTAGTCCATCTTGCTATCCAGTGATCTCACATTAGCTAGCAGTTTAGTTGGCAATATAGCCCTGTAGGGGTTTACTTATAACTTTAATAAATACCTGCTCTGCAACCTCTTTTCCTTTTTCTCTGACATCTCTTTTCTTTTTTCTTGTTCAGTATATTCCAGAACCCTGCTCTACCAGTTTCAGGCACTTCAGAGGGTGAAGAGTTAAAATATCCAGCTGTTGTAGCTCTGTTCAAGTAGTAGGCCCCAGATACTGTGCACACACTTCAAGACATTGAACCAGCAACATGTAGATGTCGACTATTTAATTTCTAGTAACTTTTGTCTACCATAAGTTAGTGTACCTTCAATTGAAAGTGCAGAAAATTATTTTGATGTACGTTGATGTACGTTCCTAGTTTAACTTTATAAAAACTATATGATAGAAAATCTATGAGCCATGGTAGGGTATCTTCACTTATGCCAATATCTAACTGCTTGTCAAGAAACAGCGAGTGGTGTATTAAACCAGTGGCCTTTGTTAAATCTATAAAGTCAGCCCAGCAAAGTTGTTTTTGTCCATATGTTAAACAGCATTTTCTTGCTCAGGTTCCATGGGATGGTCATGGCACTTCCAATATTCCCAGAACCCATTTTTTTTTTTGGAGAGAAAATGGTATTGTTGTATGTATGAAGATATCTGAGTGTGCATTATTTTATTTTTTAAAGAACTTTTCCTAGATTGGGAAGTACTGAGAGAGGCCAAAAATTGGAATGTTTTTTTTTCTAATTTCTGCTGTTTATTGAGAGATCATATTAGGACTGTTTTTGTCTGGCATGGTGTTTTTTCTAGTTAAACATAAGTTAGAGTGAGAGTAACAGCAAGGACATATTTGCATAGCTGAATAAACCAGGAATTAAGGTTGTCAGAACATGATGGAAAATTAGAAGAGTTTTGGTTACACTGTTTTGATGACTTTAGGACATTTTTGAAGTAAAAGAAGGTGAGACTATTGGTGGACAGAGTGGCTTGGGGGGGAGGGAATGACAGATGCAACTTTAGGTAAATTTCTGAATTCATTGAGAAAGTCTGAGGAAGTGAGGTTATAGTTTAAACACTTGAGGAAATTAATGACATCAGAGGAAATTGATGGAAGTACTACTATGGGTTTTATGTTCTGTCAGTAGATTGATCTTACTTCAGAATTGTTTTGGTTTATGTAGAAGCTAGTATTGCCTGGTTTTGAAAAAGTTGTTTTTCTGCCTCTGTATGGCTTCCTTGGTTAGTTTACATAGAGTGTTGGAGACAGTTCAGGATTATAAAGCAGAGCTCAGATTCTAAGCTTTAACTCTTAGTTGTAATGAATGTTCAAGTGACTTTTTTCATGTGTCTTTGCATCACTGAATGACATTAATAGCATTTTTATTGGGGGAAAGCATTTCTCCTCAAGTAAAAAAAGCGTGTAGGTCAGATTGGAGGCTGCTTCATTTGGGTCTTAAATGATGGGTAAGGAGGGCCCATTTAAGTAGAGAGGTGTTTTTTTAAGTTTGTTAATGTTGACACTGGGTTTTGGTCTAAAAGATGCAAGTTTAGGGAATGCCTTAAGAGATTGGTTATGAATATTAGGATGAGATGGGGCAGTGGTCAGTAAATGCTGAAGGGTGAATGGAAAGGTTGGAAATTGTCCCAGGGCTGTTTGTGATGCCTAGATCAATGAGAAAGTGGTTAGGTAAATGTCAGTTTGGTCATGTAGGTTCTGAGGTAAGTTAGAGAATGCTTTCTTTGTTCAGCTAGGAACTTTGCAATGTCCCAAGAAAGTGAAATTAAAATCTCCTAAGATAATAATATTGCATTTTTGGTGGTGTAGCTATTATATTATTTATGGATTTAGAATTTGGTAATGGAGGCGGTAGTAGGTAGATGGAGACTACTCAGAGATGGTATGTATTGGTGGATAGAGATTTTAGGAGTATCCAGTTAGGTTCTGTGTAAGAAAAAACATTAGCTGAGGTTTTGGTTAAGGGTTGTGTATGATTTGTACAGTATTAAGTACACCTCCACCTGGTTTTGCCCCTTGTTTGGGGCCATGAATGCAGTTTAGGATGGTAGAATGTGATGGAGGTTGAGAGAGTCATTTTTAAGCAAAGATTGTATGACTACATCTATGTCTAGATTCCGTTTAATTTATTTTTTGATAGTCTGGACATTTATGAGAATACAGTGGGTCATCAGGATGGCCACCACCATGAAAGAGGTCAACCTACAGCAAATAGCTGAACTACTGGATTGAAAATCTTTAACCACTAGGCAACTGCAGAGTACACCACCCAAAAGTACCTGCATGGGATTATCAGCTGGATATGGTTCTGTATCTTACCCTGCAGGCCACTCTGGCACCTCACTTGTGCAGCACCCCAGTCTGCACAAAACTCGTGTGACCCCTTTATTGGTAGGTCTTGCCCATACCTTGTGCATGGGCCAATCATCCCCATCACCATATGTCCACCCTATCTATGTGTCCACCCCATGTCACACTATCCTTTTTTGTGCAAACTACCTTTTGCATGTATGTTTGCCCCGACACATTATCCTACACCTTTTTTCATGCACCATTTTCTCTTGAATACTTTATCCCTCACTCTGTACTTTTTATATATAAAGGAGGTATACTCCAAAACATACTCTGCCTTCCTACTCCCCAACAAGCACTATTCTATTTGTTGCCCTTATGTGTTTTTCTCTTGCTATTCCTTGCTTCTCCTACTGTCATATAAACCCTTTTTACTCTCATTTTTAAGAGGCGTTAGTGGCCAAGTGATTTTGGACACCTAACTGGCACCATTCATACACTGTACTTCACAGGCATGCTGGGTTGTAGCCGGGCATGAAAATCTTGAGTGGTTATCTTACAGTGAGTAATTCAGAATTCCTCATTTACATTCAGCATGACCTCATCCTGCGGTATCATGACATTTCAGGACCCACAAGTGCTACCAATGTGTATGTGCACATTGCTTAATGCAGCTACTATATGTCACAAGAAGCACACAGTAAGGTACACTTACTCCATTCTAGTGTTACTGGGTGCCATATTAGAGGTAAGGAAGGCTGGCACTGATGCATTAGGGGCTAGACATTCATCTGTAATTAGTGTTTCTTATGAGGCACAATGTCACCTTCCTATATAAACCTTATGCAGCTGCTACCAAATGTCTATAAGTTATGGCCTAAGTTTGTACTTATCCCTAAGGTCTTTCCTTTCAAAGTGAATTGCACTGCACTAAATAAAACCTGGTGGATAATACGTAGCTGTTCTAATGCAACTCCATAGAATCCATTCTCTCATGTACTCAACTGGGGACTTCCTAATTTGCGGATGATATCCTACCTATATACAGTTGCATTATATAAACTCAAGCCTACCTCCAACTCCCTGTCTTCTCTCTTTTTCTTTACCATTCTTCCTAGCTTCCTTTCTATCTTATGTAAATATGTAAAATATTCTGCTATTGATACATTTGTTCATTTGCTTACTGTAACAAATATGTTAACTCCTCTAAACCAAGAACCAGGCGCAACTTAAAAGTAAAAAAACAGTTCAGCCTCCAATCCACAGCACAAATCCTTTATTGAGCGCTTCCATCAGTAACTATCAACTGACTTCTTCAGAATACAAAAAACAACTGACTATGAGTAATTTATATATCCTAAAAGTCATGTGATGTTCACAACTAATTGTCATTTAAAAACATATATACCAATAAAATGGATACACTAAAAATATGATAATAAATGTTGAGAAATATAGGACTCATATACATAAAACCCTAAAAATGTCGAACCCTCTAAATGTAAAAACATAAAATAAAAATGAAAATGTTAACAATCACTACAAAAGTTCGTTTTAAAATTACGAACATGTGAAGGATATGAGGAATTGCAACCCCAGTAGTGCAGTATATAAACACATTTTGCAGTTTCCTGGACATGACTTTAAATTTTTGGTTATTGAAAAAGTTCCCCAAGATCCATGCGGTGACCCCTGAGAGGACCTTTTAAATTTCAGGGAACTTTGGTGGCAAATAAAGCTCAATGCCACAAACTTCCCTGGCTTAAATGAGAGTGTAAGCCTGAGTAGTTTTTTAAGAATACATTCATGAATTGGACAATACTGTCATATATATATATATATATATATATATATATATATATATATATATATATATATATATTTGTTTGGTTAAGATAGTTAATGTGTTGTATTTTAAAACGAACTTTTGCAGTGATTGTTAACATTTTCACTGTGTTTTATGCTCCTATCGTAATCTAAGTGTCATCAGTGAACAGAATGTTCTTGCCTGTAACCTTCCGGGTAACACAAGACCTGAAATACTGAAAAGCCTTTTAACTAGGAATGAATCCTCTGACATGCCAGTTGTCACCTATCTTTTTGCTGAAAATAACCTCTCTAGTGCCACCATTTGAACTCTTAACTTTGAACCCATTTGAACCAATATCAGCAGTCTGAGCTCTTCACTATTCCCTTCTAACCTCTGTATTTGTCTGCCTTGTGCCCCTGTACTCCTACATCCCCACATGCACAATATATAATAAACACACAAAACAAACATACATATACACATGTTCACAAGCACAGATGCATGTGCACACGTGCACACACACACACTTACACACACACACACAGACACACACACACACACACACATACACCATATACACAAACACGTAAGACAAAGGATATAAATGCTTTACAATTTTAGCTTTAAATTAAACTGAATTGTCATCTGAAAATTTTCAGGTACACTAATTTTCATTGAATGTTACTGTCAGTACTTTCTAACTGTGTTATTTGGTCAATGTAAACATATTTACAAACTTAAAATATCCTTCAGAGAAAATCAGTTCAACTGTTTAAAGATTACATATTAAGTCAGATTGTTACAGCATATGCATGTAGCTCTAAAAGTAAAACAAAATCAGGTAATTCATACCATCTCATTTACATCTTCTTTTAATTTTATTTGCTGTAAGCCAGATTCAACAAAATTAAACAAATTATAAACATTGACAGCATATAAGGACCTCTTCACTGAAGCAGCTTGCTCATGCCATCTCTTCATATTTCAGTAAACTAATATGTACTTCCACCATTGCAGCCAATTTACTAAAACTGTGTAGTACATAATGTCCCATGATTACAGTGCAAAACTGGGAGAAAGACAACTTCGCTCACACTCTTTTGATGTATGAAAGGTGCTTAACAAAACATTTTTTTAACTTTTGACTGCTGTTATAATTTAAACTTGAGCTAGAGCATGTATAACAGCAACCACAGAATAAGTATATTAACTACATTTAAAGCTTCTGCAAAAACATAGATACTGTTTACTTCTGGCTGTGATCTGTGGTGCAGTGTTGTCTGCTACAACTTTCAACATTGCATAACACTCCATGCTCCTGCACTTTCTTTCATTTTTTTTCTTTTTCTTTTTCCTGTTTATCTAAAGCTCCTTGTACAATAAAAAATGATGTGACAATAATATAGAGGATTATGAACAGGTCAATGATCATAGCCCACTTGTTATGCGTTCTCGACATGGATACCAAGAAATTCACCTCAAGAATGAAGTTCAAGAGGTGAATCTTGGCATCCATGTCAAGAACACATAATTATGTGTTATGATTGGAGACCCAGTCATAATTCTTTGTAGTGTACGGAGATGTATCGCTATGGACTACTGGTTACAAAAATAAAAAAAAGAAAGCATTAAGTACTTTGCCAACTTTCAAAGCTGTAAAACATTTAGCAAGCACTGTCAGAAAGACATTCTCCCACGTTTTCACTTACCTTTCATGCTTCTTAACTGTGTAGATGTTCACAGAATATCTATGTGTTTGGCCTGTTCCTCATAACGTCTGTGTTTTTCTGACAAATCACTGAGGATTGAAGTCATTAAATTATGACATACATTTGAGCTTCAAACTTCATATCCTTCAGAAAAAATGAAAGCAAATTCAAATAATGTTATTATAGCAACTTTCTAAATTTATAAGGGAAGTAAGGGATCCATTATTAGCATAGACAGCAGGGAGAAAGAAATCATTGTTGTTGTTTGCTGGTCAGTGCTTGCAGATTTCACTGCCATCCTTAAAAGTGAGCTATTAACATTCATCATGGCTGGGTCTTGTGCTATAGTAGCGTTTAACTGATTTTTTTTCCAGATGTCAGAGCATAATCACCCCACTCCATACACTACAAGGCTATTATAGCAGTTTCAAAGCTGTAAAACAATTACCACTCCTATGCCTTCTCCCTCTCTCTGTCACTAACTAGTAGTATATAGAACAGATAAAGCTTCACATACTACAAAGAAGTATGATTGGGTCTCACCAGTCATAAGCAGATAGTTATATGTTCTCAAAATGGCTGACAAAATAGAACTTTCCAGCCTAACTGTCAATGTGAAATGTTGCTGTCAGTTTCCTAAATATTTAACAAGCTGGTCATGAATGTTGACTAGATCATAATCTTTAATAGTCTGTCTTTTCCTTGTTCATTAAATATTTATAGCTTTTCAGCATGTGACCTCTTAGAAACTGGTCCATAAGCATAGCCCTGCTTCTGTGAAATGTTATTAGTCCATCAGCTGTGTCCTTCTTTCTTTAAGTCATGACAATCTCTGCTTACAAACCTGTTTTTCTAAGATGGTAGGTACCCTTTTTTACACTTTGCTTATTCCTTTGAGATACCAAACAGTTTCTCTTATTCCACGCAACCCACCTCCTGTTTGAAATACACATGCCATGCTACTTTTATTTCCTGTTGTTTGTATTACTATTTTGTGTAACCTGTAACATTTTAGTTGTTCTCTTCTGAACAGTATGCTTTCATGTCCTTGCAGTAATTGGGCTCTAGAATGATATGATATTCCATTTAGTCTCTCATCAACAGTGCATAAAGAACAAACTTCTACTTTTCTATGCTACATATTTTTATACCTATGTATCACATAATTTCTCTCTTTCCTTACTCTTATCTTGCATTGCTTGCTTTCCTGTAGACCATCTGATGTGGTTATTCTTGTGTATTCTTTAGTCTCTTCTTTCGGGATACCCTCTTCTACTAGTTTATTACTTTGCAGTGAACACTTGTTGACTGTTTTTGTACTTACTCTAACCTGCCCATACTCAGTTGTGGTTTCAGATACCATGTCTTGACAGAGCATTCTATGGGTTCAGTAGCTGTCTAATGCGATGTGTCAAATACCCATCCTTGGTTCAGAGTACCCTTATCAAGTCAGAGGTATTTGGGATATATATGCTTTGTGATAACTTGTATAGCTTAAAGCTTAAACAGAGCTGCTTCTTAACTATTCTTCTTTAGAGTTATCTAAAATAATGTATGTGCTGAAAAAATGTTACATAGCAATTTTTCCATCCTTGGTTATTACTGATAACAAAATATACATGCTATGACATATTTAACATCGATGTTAAATTATAGATGAGCATGAGGTCTGCATGATCAAATTAATCTGCTACTCTAATATGATTTTAAACTGTGTCATCTGAATGCAGTTATCTAAAATGATGCTTAGCCCAATCTTATTTGTTGCATACCAGTATGAAAGTCAGGGACTATGGTCTCATATCCACTCTGCTTCCACCAATTTAAATGAGATGATATGTGTTTTAAACCTGTACTGCTGGCATCAGTTAATATGCAACATGTGATTGACCTTGTTGCCTCAGGTAATGGCCAACACCTGCCACACCAAAATGAATTATGCTGTACAGCTACAGGCCAGAGTTACATTCACTGGCTCTTCAGGATTTCTCCCACCTCAGAACAAGTCCAATGTCTTACAATGCAATCCTATCAACAATAATTAAAACTTAATGAAGATTATTTTATACACAAATGAACACACATTTTCCATGATGGGGTTGATGACATGTCTCAAGTAGCAATACAATTTTCCTTAACTTTCTGAAAATCCTGCCTCCAGTTAAATACATTAGGCCATAAAAAAAGAATAACTTAAAATAAACTAATTTAATGTTTGTACATTATCAACAGTATGAGCAGGAACAGTTTAAAAGGTAAAAATCAGTAATTTAAGTGCAATATTCCAATGCACACACCCTTAAGCTAATAAATTGCTTACTTTACTGGTCTGCAACCACAAAGATGCAATCCATAAATAAAGACATTACTTTTTCTTCCAGGTAAACAAAAATGGAAAAAAGCACCATTTACAAATTATTATATTGAAAATTGGAAATTGATTTTTAAAGTATTGAAGAATAACCATAAATCAGTAAGAAACAGATCAAGTTACATGAAGATTCTTTACAGAACTCATTTCACTCTGAATAGGCTTTTTTGTTTAATTTGATTTTTATGCTGTGCCAAATGTTAACATTATAAAATTAAGCCGGTTGATTCATATTGTTGTTAGTGGCCATGTGTCCAAATTCATGAGTATTGGAAAGTTACATGTGGAATCATTGCATCATTTTTACAATACAACAGTGACCTATCTCCAGAAATGTTCTTTTACAGATATGATTATTTTTTATTATATACACATTAGAACAAAGTTGAGAAAACAGTGAGTTTGGACAACTGGTAAATTGATTCGCTGCTAAAATTTTCTGTACAGATGTGGCAGTATATATACTTTTTTAATATATAGAAGTTTAAATAATTTTTTTCTTTTTTGTTTACTGTTTTTTTCTTGCTATTCTTTATAGTTGCTGATTTATTTTTCTTTCTTTTTCTGTTAATTGTTACATTTGTATTTTATTTTTATACTTATATGAATGTAAAATGAACTTATATTTAATTTAAAAAACTCTTTACTTGAAATAAAACTAAGCAATGCACTTAGTGAAATAAAATCTACACATATTTACACTTTCACAATCAGAATACAAAATGAATTAAGTTTTACCACAGAGAAGGCATAAAGTAAAATTCTGTAGCTATTTCTACCAGTAGCTAAAGAAATTATATTGAATTTAAATCTAAATTAGATAAAAAAATCCAGAAAGCAGTAATCGAATTTCACAGAAAAAAAAAAACAGAATATAGCATGGGCTCTGCTCAGAAGTGCAAGTAGTTGCAAAGTCCAAAATTAATGCAGCATATCGCTCGACAACTGCTGTCCCTCTACTTAGAATGCAAAGGAGTCCATACTATTTTAATTCAAAAGCAGAATGATACTCCTTCTGTACTCAGAGTCTTTCAGTTTAATTGGGGGTCACCCAGCAAGCTGCTCTCCAAATGAGGTAATACATCTAGGCACAGCAAATGGCTACACATTTGAGGAGCACATTTAGTTTCAGTTTCAACAATAGTTTTGTTGCCTTTCCACTGAAAGCAATCTTACACTCAGTAAAGTTATTTTTCTTCCAATCTGTAAATTTTGTGTACTGTACGATTTGCAACAACCAACTTTTCAAATAAAAAAAAATAATTATATTTACTTTGGCTTAATTCAGCTTGTCTACAAACAGAAAAAAAATTACCCATAAATAAAAAAACTATGATAATTTCAAAAGTGGTAAAAATGTCAGGCTTCCACATAAGTCTTTAATTAAATACAGCAAACTATGGGCCCACTCCAAAATGACTCGGTCTCAGTGTACATGACCACTTACACTGAGAGCAGGTCTTTTGAAATCTGGTGTCTTTCATAATCCTGTTTATAGATAGGCCTTACACTAAAGTAAGTTACACTAAGAAGAGGTCTTTTAGAATCAGGGCATACTTACAATGAGAACAACTCTTTTGGAATCTGTCTCTACATATTTTTCTGATGTATGCCAGTAAACATTGTTCACTAGCAACTCTTCCTAAATCATATATATCAGCAAACCTCTAAACTTTAAAAAAATACAATTCTCTCAACTATATTAGACTATTTTGGCTTTGTTTTTACAAATACCTAAGACTTCAAGATGTAAAGTAATCATATATGCTTGGACTCCTGTATTTAACCACATTAACTGTCTCTTTGTGAGAGTATTAAATATCATTTTGTGCATGCTTCACTAACCTGATATGTTTCTGTGGAATATCTGTGATGATAATTTCATATATGGTATAATAATTATTTTCTTATACTAGCAATGTCTTGCAAATGGCAGAAAAACACAGATGATGTCTTAATAAAATTCAGTAAGGGAATATGTGGTGATTCAGTATCTGGCTATACCAAATAAACAAAATAAATGCCATAGTATGTTGCCTTTAAACAAAATAAGATGGAATACCAGTCAACTTCAGGAAAAATTATGTAGCAATCCTTATAGATTGATTGTTACTCCAAAACTACTGAGTCCCATGGTCAGCACCCTCCTTTATGCTGCACCTCTTTCACCGATTCTGCTGCTCAGAAAGCTACAACATTGGTAATACTTCTGGGATTTTACAGACAATTTCTTTTATGGTCTACACATAGTTCATGACCATGGGCAATAATAAATATTACTGTTCTCATGTTCACAAAATCTCACCTATTTGATAATGAGCATGCACAAAATGATATTTAATACTCTCACAAAGAGACACAGTTAATATGGTTAAAAATACAATAGTCCAAGAACACATGATTACCTTTTCTGACCCCCCCAACCTCATTTCCATAAATAGAAACACAATGGATACCTGTGAAATGCTGAAGAATCTGTGGCATACCTGCAAGCAACAAGCTGCATACTAATGCTGCTTGTAGTGTGATTGCAAAATAACAACAGAATCAGGTACTGAACACACAGCCTTAATGGTTATATTAATCAAAATTAGATATATTCCCTAGTAAGTCTCTTTTGCAGCTTTTATGTTTCATTGTTTCATACGTACTATCATTAGTGTAGTGTACATTGACTGATATTTTAAAAGCCTCCGAAAGAGCCAAAGGTATATTAGTTAAAAAAATACAGGTACATATGCTGATGATTTCTGACCACCACCATCCAAATCTTTTAATTAATACCTACATATAATTATACAAACACTTTTATCATTGTAAATATGTATACATTTAGACAGACATACTGCAGTAGAAAGACTTATGAAAAATTGTAGATGTGTATATATGTGTATATGTTGTACTTCATGGAGAAGAGGGATAAAGTACTGCAAACACAGTACAGAATGTTAAATCATTTGCAGCCTACCTGTATATTACAGAAGTACATGACAACTGACAGAGTAATCCCAAGTGTAATATGAATGTAAACTAACATCCAGACTTAGCATTGACCCGACAATAGTACTGTTTATAAGCTTCAAGGTCAGAGGCCATACTTGTTAAGCTATATTTGTTGTTTAGCATATTGAGCTTGTTTATTGAATACTATCTATGTGTTAATGTTTGTGTCTTTTGGCTTTTCCTGGTTAGGGGTCGTCACAGCAGAACTCCGGTCCGCTAATGATTGGTAGTTGATTTTTACGATCCAAGTTACCAACCCTGACGCACACCCTTCAAAGAAGGTATGCCCATTCACGCATGTCTCCACGCAGAAGACGCTCTAGCTGAGAATCAAACTGGACAGCGTCTTACTGTGAGGTGACAACGCTACCGCAGTACCACCACCGCGGATACTATCTATGTGTTAATAGCCTCCCAAAAAGCTAGATGTTAGCAGTATACATGCTGATGATGTCTACCCTCAGTCTTATCTCCCAGTTTCAATATACATATGTCAAAACCAAATACTTACATGTGCCGACTAATGAAGAAACACAATGGATCACTGCAGAAAGCTGAATCATTTGTGGCCTCCCCATATATTACAGTAATACATGGTGTGCAGTACGCTATTGCCAACATAGACAGTACAGTATTCACTGAAGCTAATGTAAATCTGACCTGCACCTGCACACTCAACAGTTACTTGAGAAAGACCACATAATTATACTCGGCCTCATGTTGACAAATTACTATGCTTAAACTCAGTTATATGAGGGTTTTGGCCCTTAATAGTGTAAGTGAATAACATGCTACAGTAATAGAAGTTTTACAGCAGTCAAAAATCCATTAAGATTGATTTTGAAGGTATAAGGAGAAGGTGTTAAGGTGTTTAATATCACATTTGCATTTACTGTAGGCCTCCATCAGGACTTTATGGACATGGGAAATGCAACCTTGAAGTTGTTCCAGCATTTTCCTTTGAAGCACGTCATAGCATGGCAGATCTGGACATCCATCCTTTTGTATTCCTGTTGATCTCCAAAGTTCCCTGGCAATCAAATTCTGCACATTTATCAGGGCAGCATTCAGCTGTCTCACTTGCATCCTCATGTCATGTAGATGTTCAGCAGCTGCAGGATGTCATTATCTGTCCAGTTGGGCTCCAAGATGTGCCTCAGCTATCCCTATATCAACATCCAGAGATCAGGTAGAAGTAAGGAATGCTCACAAGAAATTGTGCATGCTAATGGCATTTAACTTGTCTGATGCCACAGGGATTATAGCTTTGTATGATTTCAATGAAAGCACCTCAATCCATTGTAAACATCATGTACATCTGTTTATGTTTATTAAGTTTTCATAAGCTTTCTTTTCAGTGTATGTCATTTGTGTTGTACAACTGCTTTTATGTTAAGTACATGCTTACATTTATGAATAGTCATGCATTTTGCCACACATACACAAATGTTGTTTTTGTTGCCTATACCATTAATTATTAATGATAACTTTTCTCTATTGTTTGCCAAGTGCTTCAAGAATACAACCATTATACCACTGCCCAAGAAGTTTCCACCCTCAAGCCTGAATGACTACCGCCCAGTAGCTTTCACCTCCACTGTAATGAAGTGCTTTGAGAGATTGATTAAAGACTACTTAGCATCAAGTCTTTCTGCAACACTGGACCCATTCCAATTTGCTTATAGATCTAATTGCTCTATACCAGATGCCATCTCACCGGCACTTCACTTATCCTTGGCACACCTGGAGAACAAAAACTGCTATGTCCAGATGTTATTTATTGACTTCAGCTCTGCCTTCAACATGGACATCCCCCAACATCTGATCAGGAAACTGGTCCATCTGGGTGTTAGCACTCCTTTATGCAACTGGATTCTGGACTTTCTTATTGACAGACCACAAAAGGTAGGCAGCAACACCTCGATGAGCATCACACTAAACACTGGAGTACCACAAGGATGTGTTCTGAGCCCCGTGCTGTTCACCATGCTGACACAAGCAAGCGCAGCCTACACTGAAAGCTATAGCAGTGTCAAGCAAGTGTGGCCACCATTGATAGTTTGCCTTAAAGCATTGTGGACTGCTTTTTCACATTTTATTACCACTGGGGTGCACTATTACCACTGGGGTGCACGCATTCTCTTTGGAATTTGGTGAAAGTACACAAGAGTACAAAACTGCATCGGGCGTAAGTTTGCCAAAGTCTTCCTTCATTTCACTGCATGTTGTGCAACTTTCTTTTGGAATCTGGCAAAAAATATATAACAACAAGAAACTCAACACTTTAAAAATGAAAAATAAATTTTTGTACGGAAAGAAGACAGACACAGAATGTGCTTATTTCATGCATCTGAAAGAGAAGAGTACATGTTACATTCAACGTATGCAATAGGCATTGTACAAGTACTTATTTGAGTGCTTAATTAAATAAATATATTTAGATCAAAGATGAATTCTTATGTTATGATGCTGGAAATCTGAATGATTTTTCATTGACACCAGAGTGTGTGAACTAAATGTTAGACAACAAAGGAACTGAGGAGGTAGGAGAGTTTGAAAAGGGGGTGGGGAAGGGGTAGTGAGGAATGAGTTTTGTATAGTAATTTAAATGGAGTATTACTATTTACCTGTACAAACTGTGGTTGTGTGTTGTTGGTTAGTTATTTAAGGAGACCTATAAGTTATTCTACTGTTTTTAAAACAGTGGCATTCTTTAATATTTGTTAAGCATTGTCTGAGTTTTATCCTCTATTCAAGAATATTAGTTGCATTGATAAATCATGGAGTAATGGACTCCCAAATTTTGGCTCTTACAATTAAAACAGCACATGGAGCAAGACAAAGAAAGAAATTACTATTGATGCATACGTTATTTAAATGTACTCAAATATATGCACAGTCAGATGTACCAACACATAAACATGCACGTGCACACACACAGACACACACACACACACACACACACACACACACACACACACACACACACACACACACACACACACACACACACACACACACACACACGCACTTGTACTGCAGCAACACATTCTCCCTACACACCCAAAATAAAGTTGCCCACTTAGCATGTCAGTAGCATATAATTTAACTGTGGAGCATCAAACTTTAGAATTATTATCATTATCAGACTTATCAATGTTTCATTAAAAGAAATTAATAGTTTCTTTGTTCTTGCAACCTAGCTAATGAGCTTAAACATACAAATATCAGTATGGAGCTCTTGAATTTCAGACATAAACCTAACCTACTCACCTTCAAGGGTAAGAAAGCATGCTGTGCTTTAGAAGTGTGAGTGCACTGTCATAACTCTTGATTACTGGAGACCCCTTTATCTTGTGGCAGCAGTTCCTTACTGGACATTCATTGCTCTGTGATAAGTTTGAAGACTGTTATTTCTTACAGAAGGCATCAATACACAGAAGTTTCTAGACCATATTTCCTATAGCACTGTCATTACAGTACAGATCATGTTAGCTTTAGGCTACCCTATGTGATTTTATGCTTATGCTTCAAATGAAATCTGGGCACATTATATTCCTTTATTCAAATGTGCTATCATTTACTTTTCCTATGAATTTCTTCCATGTCCACAGATTCCATCTTAATCTGTTCTAGTGACCCTTCAATCTCATTATATCTTCTTATACAAACTTTACTATCATTTACTTTTCCTATGAATTTCTTCCATGCTCACAAATTTCCTCTTGTTATGTTCTACTGACCCCTCAACTGCCTCCCTTTTCAAAAACCTCTCATCTTACCAAGTTTCAGATAAGATCAGTCAGCCCCAGCCTACTTTCTAATGTTAAATGTATAACAGTAATCTGTCTTTTACTGTGGCATGCCCCTATCACTGGGGAAGAACAAAACAGCAGAAATAAGTCCCATCCCTTCTGTCCAACAATGAGTGAACAAACAAAATGCTTCTCCTTCCTACCCCTGGATCACTGGAGGAGAACAAAATAGCAGGCATAAGTCTCATCCCTCTGTCCTAGAGTGGGTGGCAAGCAAAACGTGTCTCCATCCCAAGCTTCCCTCCTCAGCTTCTCCAGAGTCCAAGCCACTAGTCAATTTTGGGTCATCTGGGTCACAGACAAGGGTCCATCCCCTTATGCCATAGAGCCAAGTATTTCTTTTTTTGTCTTATCCTATGGGCTCAGAATCACATGGAATAATACATATAAAGTAAAATTGCAATGCAGTATATTTTGTTTTGTCTTAGTCTTTCCCATTTGGTAAACCCATGAAAGGTAGAAGGAATCAATGGTTTTCATACTACCTCACTTGTGGGTTATTAAAGCTGATATAGCATCTGATTTTATTTATAAATATAAACCTGTAACAGTGAAGACTGAATCTCGGTACCAAAATTGTGTTACATAACCTTTTCTGTGGGAGCAGTCACCTTATTTGCTGATCAGCAGGCTAAGATGGAGAAAGATTATAAATACTACATGCAATTCATAGCTTTGTGAGTTATAATGAGGCACTGTATTATGCCGTAGGCCCTTGAACAGAAATGAAGTCAATTCACAGACTTAGGCTATATTATAATTTAAAACAGACTAATGTTGTCCTTGCAAAGCAGTGTATCAATTAGTACCTTTAACTATGCCATTATGTGGAAAGTCACAAATTTTAATCCTAAAAGCAAGCATAAATAACTGCTCCATGGGACTCATTTATACCCCTCAAGCTTTTTAGTTTCAATCAGCAAATAATGAACAGATTGTCATTTGTGAATGCTACAGAGTTTACATCACAAGAAGTCATTTAGAAATATACCTAATAATACTATAAGAACAAGGCTGCTTTTCTGGAACATAAACATTGACTTGTTGTTACTATGCAATAATTATGATATGGTTTCTGGAATGTAAAACCTGACTGGTTTTCCATATCCAAAATTTATGATGTGGCCAACAAGGGCCCCAAACTAGGGTGGATGACATATTTTCAAGTAAAGGCCTCACTGTCCGATTCTTTTTGTTTTCTATTAACTGCATTTGAAGCTTTACATTGAAACAATGCAAAAAAGCATAATATGTAACTTCACTCATAATTTAAAAGTTGTCTTAACAGATCATTCTCCAGGCTGTATCCAAATTGTTCCTAGCCACTTGGAACAGGTTGCCTCAAAATGTTCAAAACTCTGACTATTGCACATTGAAGAAAAATCTGTTAGGACACCAGAAAGCAGAAGACAAAGATATGCTCTATATGGATACCCTGTCAGCAAAAAACGAGAATTTGATTATACACTAAGTCAAAGTGTGAATCTAATATGACTACTAAACTGTTAACTTCAGGAATACATTTATGTAAATAGTCTAGGCTTTTGTAAATTGAAGACATATGTGTTTATATATTTGCTAAATAAAATGTGTAAACATGCTTACTGTTAAACAGCCAATTATTTCAATGGTGTGTGCTCTTGTTATGGCATTTTGACTGATTGAAAAGGGGGCCATGCACTACTCCATTGTGAAGGTTAGCAAATAAGTATAGCCATGGGCAAAATTAAACAAGTTCTCAGAATAGAAAAGTTAAGTTAACTGAGTTTTAACATCTACTTCAGTACAAATTTAAAATTTAAACCAAAAACAAGGAGCTTTATAGGACTAGTGAAGAAATAGTGTGATTTCCTTTCAGAATGATATCTCTTAAGAGCTTTAAAATGAAATTCTGGAGGTCTGCCTCAAACATAAAATGGTAAGTTGCCACTTGGACTGTTCACTTCACACTGAAAGGAAACAGCTGAGGATTGGATGCACATACCTCTCAACTGCTGAGGTGTAGGTATAGCTGTTTGATTTTGGTCTCCAGATTTATCACTGCTCCGTCTAGATTTTTTTATGTTTCTCATCACGTTAGTCCTGTTCATGGGTACATACCTTATTAAATAAGTAAACTAAGCTTATGATCCTGTATTATGAACTGTACAGGGCCAAGTTTATGCAGACCATCTATTGTGAAAACAAAGATGCACTCCTTTTTTAGACCCTCTTCTTTGACATTTACAGGCCAGTGCTATGATTTTAACTCAGTGAAGTTGATAGGTATTCTGATGCGTATATAATCACATGGTAATGCAGCAAATTATGCAAAGAACACTAGACAGTATGAAGCATGAGACACTGACAGTGTCTGATTATTGCTGCGGTGGGTATGCTAAATTACCTTGTTAAATGGTGGAATATTTTAGCATTTTGCTTACCTGATAGCAGAAAGGCAGCACCCATTATTTATTTGTACTGGTCTGCTATACTACATGAGTTGTGCCGTTAGGCTAGGAGATATGCTACTACACCAGGAATTCATCTAATCCCTTCCATCCTTCTCAACATGCTGTCATACCTAGGCACATGAAATAAGTGGCCAGACTCTCTACAGCTTCCTCTCTTTCATTTCAGTCCCCAAGATATTCACACCCCTCTCACCCACCCCCACCCACTCCCAGCACAGCAGTTTAAAGGGCTTCTTTCTACTTACCCATTTGCTATCATATTCTAGACATGTTGATTATTTCACCTGTACCCCACCTTCCATCTTTGTTATCATGTCCCACACACAATGATGGTGTGAAATACATTAGTTTACTTCCCTTTTATGCAGTCACATCCTTGGCACCACAGCTTTCGAGGAACTCCATCTCCTACTGTCTTTTATGCTATCATTTGTCCATCAAAATGACCAAGAAGGATGCACCCACCTACCCTCACACTACCACAGCACACAAGCTGCAGCACCACTCTGCTCATTTAACAAAGGTATACTGTAAAATGTAGAAATGCTCCATTAGAAATTTTAGGTTTAGCTCACTTTTTGAAAAACAAGTAAAACTAATTTGTGACCTTGTTCCACTGATGCAGTTTTGTATGTGTAGCTGAGAAATTATTTGGAAGTGTCAGCCATTATGCCACCACAGTCCCTACCACCTCATCTCTCTGTCCTGTTCCACCTATGCTACCACCCCCCCTGCTTTGTATGATGACACAGTTTGCCGGGATTAGGTACTCACAAATTACATTAAGTATTTCCAGGCTCTTGCGTTAGCCTGTCAGTGTGATCATAAGTTGGATAGATCATCCATAGAAACATACATACCTCTAAGATAATTATAATCATATGACAGGCAAAAGGCAGAGTAGGGAAGGTTTGGCTTTGTCATTCAAGAGCTACTAAACCTTTGGATGACAAATTGCCATTGTGTTTTATACCATGTGCGAAGCCCTACGCACCAGACCTGATCGTGAATCCTGGTCTGTCAGTAAAAAAAGTAAATAATATTCTATAAAGTGACAACACACATTAAGGACATTTTAACGCTGGAATGCAGTATAATGCGTGCACTGCATGTTAACATCTTCTTGTTGGTTAATGAGTACGATGGGAGAGGGGGCACGCACATGTCAAGTGTTGTTTAAACTGATGACATCAAAAGATGTGGAGAAGAGACATGAAGGCCTGATTATGCTCTAGACAACCTCGATTTGATTAAAAGCAAAGGTGCTGGAGGAGCTAACAGGGCGGGGGAAGAATGACATGTTTATGCTTGGCTATCTCTAGGGAGGGATGATAGCTCCATGTCTCAAGACCATAGATCACACTATACAACCCCAGTGGAAACTGGAAATGATCAAACAATGCTTGCCTTGAGGTTGTTGACATGGAGTGACATCCCTTTCTCCCTTTGAGAACTGAAAGACCCATCTTGCAAGCCCTGACATTTAAAAATGAGCTGTGATTCAGACGAAACTCACTATTATTCCATTAAAACATTTTTTTACAAATTTCTTTATCACTGCACCCCTAAAGTGTGAGTGGCTCACTTTAACACATCCTAACTCTGAGTTTTACCCTGGAGTAAGAGGATTACTCCAAGTTAACATAACCTTGGACTTAGTATACATATATCCCCCTGCATTTTGACTTTCAGTTCCACTATTCTGAGCATCATAATTATGGTTTTCATAATTATAACAGGTGTCCAACATCATTATATGTGTGAGACCAACCCCTAGCAACTCCTAGCTATCCCACTACGCCCTTCCCTTGGAGTCATATCCGGTGTGGGGGTTACTGGATAGGGTGCACAAAATTCCTCAGAAAGCCACCACCATGATGCCCCCAGCTCTCCCATTCCTCTCCCTGTGTGATGCTGATTCATGCCTCTGCTAAGCCTTCAAGCTTCCTCTAGAGGGGAGGATGATCTCAGGGAAGTGTTACTTCTAGGTATTCATAACAATGCATAAGGAACCAAGAAGGACAGAATAATGGTACAAACTGGGAACCCGAAGTCGGTGACCTCTAGGTATCCCTAACAATGCATAGGAAACCAAGAAGGACAGAATAATGGTACAAACTGGGAACCCGAAGTCGGTGACCTCTAGGTATCCCTAACAACGCATAGGAAACCAAGAAGGACAGAATAATGGTACAAACTGGGAACCCAAAGTCGGTGACCTCTAGGTATCCCTAACAACGCATAGGAAACCAAGAAGGACAGAATAATGGTACAAACTGGGAACCCGAAGTCGGTGACCTCTAGGTATCCCTAACAATGCATAGGAAACCAAGAAGGACAGAATAATGGTACAAACTGGGAACCCGAAGTCGGTGACCTCTAGGTATCCCTAACAACGCATAGGAAACCAAGAAGGACAGAATAATGGTACAAACTGGGAACCCGAAGTTGGTGACCTCTAGGTATCCCTAACAATGCATAGGAAACCAAGAAGGAGAGAATAATTTTACAGAATGGGAACCTGAAGTCAGTGGAAATTGGGATGAAAAAAGACAGGCTAAAATTGATGTTAGAACTGACACTATGTAATGTGCAGTTGTATAAGTAAGTGGACATTTTTTAAATATTTTTACAAGTATTACATTTGTTTCAGATATTCTTCAGAGATACCATTTGGTAGGGATTAGAACATGATAGATACAATGTAGAAATGAAGTGAATGCCACATTCAACTGCCAAAAATAATACAGCCAAATTGTTTGTACAGGTCTCCATAATGAAGAAAACCAAGACAAAAGTGTAATCTTATGTATGCCTGCACTGCATTTGCAGCCTTTATCCAATGTTTGCAGTGATAATATTATGACTTTCATAAGATCCAGCACATACAGGTGGAATTTGAGTGGTGCTTCGTGCTAGTTTTGTTGAAATTCAGTGAAAGCCTATTCTAAAAGTCATTCATTAAATAAACCAAGCAATGGATGGTGTATTAGGAAGTCATGTTTCAAGGCTAGATAATTAAATTTCTAAGAGAGGAAGTAGTCAGGTAGAAACATAGGAATGATACTAGCCAAACAATCCCGAGGACCATAAAATGGCTAGCCATATACACCTTTAAGCAGACACACTCAAATGTTTGAATCTCCCTTTTTAAGCACCTCATAGTACTAACCTCCAAAATAGACTAGGGCTGGTGTAAATTTGTGTCTACCTGTCCAATTATCAAGACTAGGCTTAAAGGTAGCCAAGGTAGTATTTTGGTGACTTATTCAATTGTCTGGGAATACTCTGAGTTAAGGACCTTTCATTTGTTTATTTATAAGGGTAGATTTAGGTATTTGTTTCTTGAGCCAATGGTTTTACAAAGAAAGAGAAGGTCAAATAGGATTGTATCTTTCATAGCTCAAAAAGCAAGCACAGGTTACCTTGGAGCAACTTGTATGCTTCTGAGTATAATGAGAGTTGTGCCAGTCTTTCTGGATTGGTGGAAGATTTAAGGCCTTTGCTTTTAGTGGTAAGGTGTTGAGGACTTATTAGTTGAGTGGTACATTTGAATTTATACATACCAGATGGGGTGCTGTATTCAATGTTGAGCCTGCTAAGGGAACAGTACAGTGACAGGATGACTTCCTTGTAAATTAACGGGGGACACAGAGAAGGATTTCTTGACTAAGGTGGAAACATGATTGCATGACAGAGAATTGCCCACATAAGTACACAGGTCTGTTATGACCATTTATGTGTGAAGATAAGATCCATTTAAAACATATGGCGTGGAAACAACTTTTTTTTATTGAATGCAACTATGCTGCACTTCTTTGCATTTAACTTGATATTGTTATCAGTACACCAGGTACGTGCGTATTGCAACCCTTTAGTATCACTGATTGAGCAGATAACAGTGCCAAGCTTGAAGTCATCAACAAACTTGGTCAACTACACTTCTGGGATATTTTACAGGACATCTGCAAAATAAATGTCAACCAAGAGAAGTCCCAATACTGATCCCTGTGACACCCCACTAGCTGCAATTTCCCTTTCAAAGAGAGTACTAGCAACTTTCACAACCTGAGATTTGTTTGGTAGCCAATTTGCAATCCATTAGATAACATGGGAGAGTACATTAAATATGCCTAATTTGTTATCAATACCAGCATGGGAGATAGTGTGAAAAGCCCTGGCCACAATAGGAGATAAGCAACATGCACTGTGAAACCACCATCGACAGCCTCTGTATCCCTTTCAAAGAAGCTTGTCCTTACCAAATCAAACTGGAATCAGGATCCATTAAGCTGCCTGTGGCTGCATAAATAAGTTCTGTTTTGGCATGTTACGTAGTTTTGCTTATAAGTTTGGAGAGACTGATGGCCCTATAATTGCCTGGATTTCTAGAGGGGCCACCCAATTATAGTAGGGTCACAGTGGCTGTTCACCAGGCAAAAGGCACAAGCCCTATAGATAGGTTGGGGGCGAACATTTTAAGTAGGATCTCTAGTAGTACATACATGCAGTCTGCTATGTTATCTGGTCTCATAACAACATTCATTTTAGATTTGACATGGATTTTAATAGTTGTTCCAAGGTCATGTCAAGGGAAATGAAATTTTCAGTGATACTGGGATCAACAGTGTGGGTAGGTAAGGAAAAGTTAGCATTAAATCTGTCTGCTGATATATTTGTTCTATCATTAGGATTTGAGTATGTGATATTATTGATAAGCTCAGTGCATTGCTGGAAATTATTCCTTAATTTCCTAACATAACTGAAAACAAATGTGTAGTTCTCTTTGGTATCTGTACTGACCTTAAGCATGTACTCTGTTTTACATTTTCTAATAGTACTCTTAACTTCCTCGGTGGTATTCTTCACTGTGATCCCAAGACACGGACCTATAGTGGTAACATTTCATCATTTTATATCTTTTGTTATATAGTTTATTAATATGAGAATTCCACCAGAGAGGTTTATTCCTGAATTTACAATTATATTTAGGTTGGACAAGTACTGACTTTTCTATGCAGCTGTTTAGGTGTTGGTAAAAGTCAGAATACAGCAGCACTCTCAGTTGGTTCCAATTGCAGGGGATTGTTGGGAATTTTGCACGTCTTCTACATACTGAAGTCAGTCTGCCCTAGTGAAGTCCTAAAAGACAGCCTTATTTGGCAGTTGGATGGTACCTGTTGGCTTGACAAAGATGATGACTTACTTGAGGTTATATTTAACTATGGATGAGGATATATGGGGTATCATATCAGAAAGGGCTAGGTTGGTAAGGAGCAGGTCAAGAATATTAGTGTCTTTACTGGGTGTTTTACAATTTGCTCTAGTGCATTGACATTAACAAAGTCCTGAAAATGCTAAACATATGAATTGTTAGATGTGTAAGCATGCAAATGAATACTTGGATAACTGATATTTTCTAACAAGAAATTAACTGGATTGAGATTTAATACCTCAATGGTGATGAGGCAATTTCCATTATCTTTGTGATACAGTGATAGGGATATGTAGCTAGCAATGAAGTAATGAAGTTAGGGCCATGAATAATTTGACATGACAGGATGGTATTTCTGATAAATACAGATATTCCCAGACAATTACTCAAGAGTCTGAAGGAATAATAGGCAGTAAACTCTGGTATAGGAGGAGTGCTGTCAATGCACTGAAACCATAGCCAAAAACAGAAAGGATACCACGATGTGTATGCTTGGTTATGCACTTCACGGTAAACATTTTTGATTCACAAACAGTCCTACCACTATGCTGCACCAGAAGGACATGCAAAATCATGGTGGCCTGTCTCTGGCCCACTGAAAATGCTAATGAAGCATTCAATGGGAGGGTCTATGCTAGTTGGGTTTATATCAGTTGATCAAAACACCGATTCAGTGAATACCTTTTCATTGATCCCTATTCAGCAAACGTCCTTTTATTGAATGCACAAACCAGCTACCTTTTTCCCCAGGGCACTGTGTTAGTTGGCCAACATGTGGAAATTTACCCTTTCCCAACTGTAGTGCGATCTTTGAATTAGTATATGTAATTGGTGGAGTGTGGGGGGTGTAGTCACCCAGTTTGGTGGGTTTGTTATATTGCAGTGTGTATCTCTTGGTATGTTGGCCTAATAAATTAGTGCCCTGGGAAAACATTTGCTAATTTGATAATTCAATAAAGGGTAATTCACTGAATAGGGTTTGATGAATAGATATTCACTGACTTGGTGTTTCAATCAAGTGATATAGGCCCATGCTAGTAAGCTATGTGCTCCTCCCTGAAAATGCCTATGGTAAAGCATTTACATAGCTGAGCAATAAATTACATCGACCAACTATGTTAATGAACACTGCCAAAAGCATGTGTTGACTCAATCATGTTAGAGGTAACTGCCTGGGAGTATAGCGGATGAATAGTGCTGGGGACTGTGTTTTTGTGTACTTGTGTGTATGAGTATAGTTGTATGCATGAGTGTATGCAGATATACAAGTGGCATGAGTGTGTGTGTGTGTGTGTGTGTGTGTGTGTGTGTGTGTGTGTGTGTGTGTGTGTGTGTGTGTATGTGTGTGTGTGTGTGTGTGTGTGTGTCAGCCTGGGAAGTCAGAATAGGGGGTCAGTTAGGGATATGTAGCATAGGCGTTTGTGTGTGTGTGTGTGTGTGTGTGTGTGTGTGTTGTCAGCCTGGAAAGTCAGAATAGGGGGTCAGTTAGGGATATGTAGCATAGGCGTTTGTGTGTGTGTGTGTGTGTGTGTGTGTGTGTGTGTGTGTGTGTGTGTGTGTGTGTGTGTGTGTGCTTGCGTGAGGGGGCTCTATGTGCGTGAGTTCTTGTGTGTGCATATGCATGAATTCATGAATGTATGTGTATGTGTTTGTTGAAGGTCTGTCAAACCTTCACATTCCCTTGACTAAAGAGTAAATTTTGCAAAATGGAGGGGGTGGGGAACATTACACACCAGGGATACTCTTTATATTGTGCCTTTAAGGCACTTAAAAAAATAACAGTAAAACATTTTGGAAAAAAGTAACTGAAACACATTTTGCAACATGAAAGATATGGGCAGGGGGAACACTAGACAACAGGGACATATCTCTCAACTGTTCAGATTCTAACAGACTTTTCACATTTTTGTCTTATATTTTTAGTCTGTTCCTAACAAAATTTGTGGTTTTCTAACAAATTGCTAAATATTGATGTCACTATATAAAGAGAGACATTTGAATGCCAGTCTTCATATCCTTTAAAAATGCATGCTAACACAAAACATGTTATTCTAGCAACATTCAAAATTTATAAGAGGAATAGTTAAAATTTGTCCCTATTTTTGGTACTTTGTCCCTCCTTTATTTTTGGCTTTGTCCAAACTGTTTGTGCTAATAGGTTGAGAGGTGTGCAGGGATACTATTTATATCATATTGTTACGATTCTTAAAGGAAGATTCAAATCTTGTACCTTAAGCAAAAGCACCACATTGTTAGCTCCATGCACCACCACCACTAGACAGCAGGGGTACTTCTACATATTATCTTAAAGTCTTCAAAAAAATTAAAGTGGGAGCATGACCAAGATGTGCTCAAGATAGCCACAGTTTTCTTCAGCTCTGCCAAGTTAAAACTTCTATGGCAGGATGTTTATTCAAAATTAATCCTAGAAGCCCCCTTTTTACATATTTTATGATATTAATCTATACAATTTAGGATTATTTAAAAAATTACTTCAAATTATTTTCTTTCCTGCCAAAAATTGCATTGGAATAATTCTCTCATCACTATTCTTCAGAATGACCTTTTCAAAAACTAATAACCAGGAAACAACATTCAAAAATGAGCTGCATTCTATACTTACAAATGTATAGGACCTTTCAACAAAAATAGAAAAAATGGACTTAAAACTAGACAATTTCAAAGAAAAATGCTCTACACAGATGAAGATAATACACAAAGATCTACAACAACAAAGAACACAAATAAATGGAATTGAAGAAGCTTTAAATGATATGGAAAGCAGACTACAAGAAGGAGAAAATAATATAGGGTTTTTACTAAAGCAGAATACTTTACTACAAACAAAAATGGATGATCTAGAGAGTAGGTCACCCAGAAACAACATTAGGTTCTTTGGACTCCCAGAAAACATTGAGGGTAACAACAAGGTATGCTTTTCAACTTCTTGGCTACCTAAAATACTTGAATTACCCGAAGTTCTATCTTATGGCATCAAAAGAGCTCATAGATCCTTAATCTCTTCTACAACTAACAAAACTTCTTCCAAATCAGTTATAGTAAGATTTTTATCATCATATGATAAAGAAATGGTCCTTAAAACAGTTTGGGTTAAAGCACCTTGGGCCATATGCTTTGATAATGACTATTCCTCACTAGTTATTGCTAAAAGGAAACTATTTGTACCTTTAATTAAAGAACTTAAAAAAGCCCAAGTTAAAGCCCATCTTTTATTCTCAGCAAGACTGAAGATTTGTTTACATAATGGTCCAAGGATTTTTGAAGACTTATACTCTGCACTGGAATACATAAAATCAAATAAATTTGTAGACAAAATAGGAGAAATTGAATGGGCTAACCCTTCATTAAAAAGAATGGCTGATGGAACTTCTTAGAAAATATCAGAGAAAAAGAAGAAATTAAAAAACAAATTACATTAGAAATACATCCTTTTATAATCATATGGATGCATAAATGAGTCTATATTCTTAACGCTTGTTGTCTTGGTTATTGATTTGTGGTGACATTGGACTAAAACTATAACCTTTAAAACTTTGTTAATATGTTATAAAAGTGATTTGTTTTAGAAAGTGGGAAATAACAAGGTTAGTAAAAGTGTTTATTATAATATCATGTACATTATTTCTTTCTTTCCTCTTTGTATATATTGTTTTATTAGATCATTTAGTGTTCATTTTACTTACAAGTCTTGTTTCTAGGCACTATTGTATGTATTTAAAGAATCCACATATATACAGATGCCTGCCACTTTCCGATCAGTAATTAAGCTTGAGACCTGTCTGTAATGATAAAGGAAAAATTTTACTTACAGTTTTCCTGCTGAAACATTTTAATTGTCTTTTTAATGTTTTGAGTATGAGAGGACATGTCTCAAGTCAATGTGTTATTCGGCAGATTTGCTGGGCTCCAAAAATGCATGTAGAGTAACTCGGTGAACTCTGACCCATGATGAAAATTAGCTGCAGCTTAAAAGAACATTACGTCACAAAGGAAAAGAAGAATCAAGCAGCTTTAAATGAGAAGAAACCCAAGAAACATTTAAATAAAAAAATAATTCATTACATGCATTTATAACATGATTTAAGTTTATTTCATAATAATTAAGTAACGCTTCACGAAAGCATTACATTATTAAGTGTTTGGCATTTGAAACCAGTTTGAGTCAGCGTTCTTTGGATTTCAGCTAGCGCTGTTTTATAGATAAGATTTGTCTGAGTTAATTCTAATATTTTAGAAGTGCAATACTGAAAAAATTTATGAGTCTGACTTGCTGTGCTCACCAGTTTTGTATTAATTTAGTCCTGAATGTAACTCATAAAGGTGCTGTGTTTTATCACCCTGATAAATGGAAACTTAAATGCAATAGAACAAGAGGGTGACACTGCATATCTTACGAGTCTAACAAATAATATTACAGTTAATACTATTTAATTCATTTAATCGATTTTTTTTGGATTTCAGCTTACATAATTTTAATAGGTTTTAATACAAATAAGTGATTTTTTTGGCAAATATACATTAATTGAGGCTGCTAAATACTGGTAGAGATACGAATGTTAGATTTCATTCATTCAGGATATGTGTGATATCACAATAAACTGCATTACAGTAACAGGATGAGCTGAAATGGAACTAAATATTGAAGCTGAACTAATGGCTTGATTGTAAATAATGTTACATGGTTATGTACTAGCAGACAGCTCCAATCTCTTTTATTTGGCCATTTATTTGAATATGCATTGGAATGCTTTAATAATCAGTATTCTGAATGGGAAGAAAGGTATTAGACATTAAAATCTAGTAGATTTATGAATGTTTATGTTTACTGAGTGTGATATAAATAACTGATGGCTTAAATATAATACTACATAAAATGACCATACTTTATAATACTAATTCATTTATTGATATCCTGCTTTGTCAGATTGTCAGATACAATACTAGAACAGAAATTGTATTTGGTGTAATGATCGTACACATATAACAGTTCCATTTTAGTTGATATGAGTTATTAGAATATGAAAAAAAGTTATGAAATTATATCATTTTTAAATGTTTCCTAAGTGATGAATAATAGAGGAAATTTTATGCTCATTATATACATTACAATACAATGTGTTAATACTTTATTTAAACTAAGATGTGTTAAAAGATGTTAAATACTGTTTAACTTTATATTCTTTTTGGCAGTTGCTGAATAACTGCTGTTATAGATTAGATGGTAGATTTGAGTGGTAAATGCCACTCAAATTGGGAGTGTTTAACTCCAGGAAGGGTATAGATCGATTTAACTTTATGACACTAAGTTTGTCTGGCTTTAGATATCTTTTTTTAGACATCCACTATGGTTTCTATGTTAAGAGACACTAGAATAAGACTATTCTTAAAATATTGTTTCTTGATAACTTTGCAAATGGGGGGAGGAAAATAGAGAAAAGAAGAAACACAGGGTGACTGTACAGATCATATCTATTCTATCCTTCGCATGTAATCAATATGTTTCTTTTGAAAAGTATCTCTATTAACATTAACGGTCTAAACAATCGATGTAAAGAGGGAGCTTACTCAAATATTTAAAGCTGCACAAATCACATTTAGTTTTTTACATGAAATTTACCTCCTAAGAAAGGATATATCTAAATTGAATACTAGTAAGTATACTGTATTATCTAGCTTAGAACATACTCAAAAAAGAGGAGTAGCTATTCTATGGAATAATTTATTACCTATTCCCAAGATTATAAAAAGGATGACAAAGGAATGTTTTGCTCAGTTACAGTAGAAATGAATAGGAAATTGTATACCTTTATTAATATATATTGGATTCTGGGAATTGGGGTTAACACAGCTAAACAACATTTAAATCAAATTGTACTTTTATCTCAGGATAACATCATAATAGCAGGCGACTTTAGTTGTATTTTAAATGAAAATGAAACTAGTGTCCCTGGTAGGAGGAGGATATCATCTCAAGCTAAACATTTGATTGATTTTATAAACTCATATCATCTTAAAGATATAAATATTCAGGCTGATTCAAAATCACTTTTTATACATTTTTCTCTAATAGGTATGGTTCAGGTTCTAAAATAGAGTTCTTTATCTAATGAATTGATCAATAACCTATCTAAAGCCAAGGTTATCTCTTGTCCACTATCAGATCATAACTCCATAATTTTTGAGTTAATAATTAGTTCAACATTAAATGTTCAGATTAAAAGAATACAAGCATATATTACTAATCTAAAAGACTTCAAAGAATTTCTAAACACAGAAATCCAGAATTTTATTGATTTAAACAATACTACAGATACTTCTATTATATTTGTGTGGGATGCTATAAAAGCTTACTTATATAGGAAAGCAATTACCTGGTATATTAATAAAAGGACACTCTGTGATAAAAGTCTACTAGAGATATAATCTAAATTAGATAATCTAAAACTTAAGAACAATAAGAATAAAACAAATATTGAGATCAAGGAAGAAATTAGCAAGTTAAATAATAAATATTTAGAGATACTAAACCATAAGACTATGATTAGTTTGGAAAAATTCAAAGTAATAAACTTCTTGACTAACCCTAAATTCTTAAACAAACTAGCTAACAAAACTAAAAGATTGAGTAAATTTAATCATATTAATGGAATTTACTCTCAAAAAAAAAAGAAAAATATATATGACATACATGATATATTAAGTGAGTTTAGAGAATTCTTCCCTAAAATAAACCACAATCAAAACACTATAATATCAAAAAATAAGATAAAAGATTTCATTAATAAATACATAAATAATAAACTAACTAAACAAATAGAATATATAGACAAACACATCTCAATTACAGATGTTCAAAATCAAATTAATAAACTAAAATTAAACAAAGCCCCTGGAAATGATGGAATTATTCCTGAAATGTATAAAATCATGCCCAAGAATGCCCTTAACATATTACATAATGTGTTTCTAACAACTCAAACAGATAAAAATAGCCCTCCTTCTTAGAAATATACCTTTATACCCCCAAAAGTAAAACCCAATAAAGATCCTTATAAATATTCTTCATATAGACCTATTTCTCCATTGAATTTAAATTACAAAATGTTCATGTCTATCTATGCTGATAGATTAAAGAAATTTCTCCCGACCTTGATAGATAAAGACCAGACTGGTTTTGTTATCAATAGAAATACATATGATAATATTAAAAGAACTACAACACTAATTGACTACACTAAAAAACAAAAGAAAAACTTAACATTAATATGTGTTAATTGCGATTATTTGTTTACATTATTAGGAGAATTAAACTTTTCTGATAGTTTTATAAAATTAATGTCACACCTTTATAAAGAATGTCAAGCATATATAAAAATAGGGACTAATATTTCACAAAATATTCCATTCTCTAAAGGAACTAAACAAGGATGCCTTATCTCTCCTCTTTACTTTAATAATGGAACCTTGGGCAACTTTAATAAGAATGGACAAATATATTGACGGTTTTAAAGTAAGTTCAGACATATCATCAAAAATACAGCTATTCGCTGATGATGTTCTTATCACATTAAAAAGAAATAACTCCTCTATTACTACTTTATTTAAATCTATGGAAATTGTTCAAAAAAAATTCAGGTTTAACTTTTAATAAAGACAAAACTAAAATTCTTCCTATTTATCCAGACAGTTATGTACTAGACAAGAAATACCATAAGTACTTAACTAAATTTGAACAAATAACATATCTGGGTATCATACTAATTACGGATATAAAAGATATAATATGGCTTAAATACAAAGCTTAAATGTTATACAAAGTCATATAAACAACTGGAATAAAATAGAAGAACAAAAACAAATAAGGACACATCAGGTGAAGCAATTTATGTGAAAGCGCTTGTGTCTATCTTGTGCACTAGTAAACAGGATTTGAACTGGAAGAAGCAACAGTCATAGTTGTATCCTTATTTGTTTTTGTTCTTATAGTTTATATTTCTTGGGACACATTTACTGAGTTATTGGAGGAATTGTTTCTACAACTGGAATAAAATGTTTTTTACAATGAAAGTGAGACTATCAATAATTAAAATGACAATACTTCCAAAAATATTATATATTGTTCAATCAATTTCTGTACCTCCCCCAAAATCAATAATTAAACACATAAATTCAACAATATTAAGATTTCTATGGTTTCCAAATAAAACCCAGAGTGGCATTAAAGTACTATATAAGACAATGGTCTAAAGGGGGGGTAGGATTTCCAGATATGGAACTATAATGTCTTCTGTAATTAAAACTATATCTCTTTTAATAGACACAAATTATATGGCCAAATGGAAAAAAAATGTTGGGAGGCAATGATTATGAATTTATTTATTAGGCCTAATTCTTATAAATTGGACATACTACATAATCCATATATATTGTTATTAAAATATGTTTTCACCACACATACTACAATAATGTATAAATCAATTTATATAGCACTTCTTTTAAATAATTTTAGAAACTTCATTTATAAAATTCCACTATATAAAGAATTTTTTTTACTATTCCCCATAGCCTTTACTCAGAGAAATATATCCTCCTCTGACTCTAAAAAATGCTATTATTCAAAGAAAAGAATCTAATATATTAGTATTAAATGTTGGCAAATAATGACTTGAAAACTACTGATAATTTGATATTTAAGTTTGAGCTAGACAAGAATCTATGGTGAGAATTACAAATACATAGACAGTTCCTTTTAAACAAAGTTGATTTGATGCCACCCATGATTAAAAGATCTATTCCTAAGTTGTTAAATTATTTAACTTTGAACATTAAACACAAATTTTCTGTTAAGGGTAATCTTTCACAAATCTATAACATAATTAGAGAAGAAACTCACATTTGTCCAGAAAGGTTTTAGAACTATGTTGTTACAATTAATAATAATCAACCCAATGATCTAGATAAAAAAATTATACTAGAACCAGCTAGAATGACAAACAGTTCACTAAAATGGATGTTATTTACATGGAAATGTATGCATAGAACCTTTGTAACACCACATATAATGAGTAAAATCAATAGGAATGATAATCTCTGTTAATGCAGATTGGGCACATATGTATTATGATTGTGTAGCCTTAAAAATATTGGGAAAATATTAACTACCTACTACAAGCCCTATTTTCTGATAAATGTTCACTTTCTAAATTATTGGTTCTGCTAAACACACCAATACCCACATGTTAAAAAAAAAATCAAATATCCTCTGATATGGGCAATATTAGCTGTGGCTAAAAAGGCCATAACAAGAATTTGGAAGTCAGATGCTCCTCCCTCCTTTTATGAATTTAAGAATATTATTACAAAAGTATGTCAAATGGAATTACTGACAAATCAAAATCACTCAGGAAAAAAATTTCATACAATATGTGGGAAAACCTACAGAATTTATTAGAAAAATAATTTGTTTATATATGAAAACAGAATGATCATTAATGTTATTGTACCATGCATAAGTGGATATTGTAAATACTTTAGTTTTGTTGTGTTTTTCAAATAACTTCTTTATTGAGAGTTGAATTTATGTAAAAAATCACATTTATTGTTTATATTTAAAATCAAATACATTTGTTTAAAAAAAATTAAAGTAAAATAAAAAGGTAGGGGAAAAGTTTCAAGCCATACACACTTGACACAGGGAGAAACTCGCCAAGCTGAAGCCTTAACCCCCTATGCTAACTGAGAAGTTAAGGTAAGAGGGCATTTTTTTACCTGATAAGAATTATAGAACTGTAATGCCAGGTATTATGCAATGACTGCAATGGTCTGTGAGTTATGGGGACAGTGGAAGTATAAGAAGCAACATCAGCAGCATTCTGTAAAATCAAGGGCAGTTGAAAGAGAGGGGTCAGGGTTGGTGAATGTGGGAAGGCTTCAGGACAAATCTAGGAAGAGCACTAGGTGACACCAGGGAATATTTGTAAACTTTTGCGTGCACTCACTTCAAAAGTTAATAGAGAAATGGGTTTTGCATTATGATATACTACAGGAACATTTAACAGACAACAGATTCATAACTAAAAGTGGCCTCAACAATCTTTGTTATCAAGAGTGTCTGTCAGTCATTTCTCTGTACTCAGTTTCTTGAGACTTTTCCACAGATCTATGTCTAGCCTTTCATGCCAAGGAAGATCTAACCCTCTCTGACTTCCTTTTCCTTTGCAGAACTAATGATATCTCAAATACTTGGTTAAAGCAGCTAAATCTTCATCAGCAGAAAAGAAAAACACATTGACATGATTCGTATCCCAACATGTCCTTCAACCTTGGAACAAACTTCTATGGAACATTAAGATAAGTAGCACCATTGCCACCTTCAAGGTAAACCTAGATAATTAGATTGGCAGCCTGACAGCCTGATATTCTCCCTCATCTATCTTGCCTCATCTATCTTGTCTAGCCCTCCTTGAGGCTAGAATGAAAAGCTAATGTCTGGCATTATTGTCAGACTGTAAGGATCTGTGATTTGTGAGGGCAGGGGCAAAACTAAGAAGTTGCATCAAGGGTGTTTTGTACACTAAGGGACATTAAGAGGGGTGTGTGTGTGTGTGTGTGTGTGTGTGTGTGTGTGTGTGTGTGTGTGTGTGTGTGTGTGTGTGTGTGTGTGTGTGTGTGTGTGTGTTTTTGTGTGAGGGGGGTGGATAAGGCTGAGTGGGTGCCTGTTTTAACGTGATGCATGGGTCACTATTTTTGACTATGGCAGGAAAGTGCTGACTTGCACTCATGATAGTTAAGGACAGTTCAAATACACGCAAATTACCCAATAAACTGATCTTTCCTCATTGCGGCTAATATGCCCCTGAATTGCAATTTCCTGCAGCATTTTAACAGTTTCTTTTTTCTGCAGCTCTTATTACTGGCAGTTGAGTTCTTTCTGAATTCCCTGGCATGTCTGTAACTACACAAATATGAAGGTGTTCAAGTTGTAGGAGGGCCTCAAATTCAGACATCTTTCAACTTAGATTCTAGCACTGAGTAGTGCCACGTTAATATTGCCCGAATTGAGTTTGCTATGTAGGAATCCTCAACAGGGGAACTCTGCCAAAAAAGGCACCATGGGGCCAGTAAAGGCTTTAACCAGTGTGTGAAAGCCCAGGTATGAGAGGTGTAAGCCATTGCTGGCAGAAAAGGAAGGCTTATCTACCATCTCATCCCAGTCTGACATGTACTGGACCCCCCTTTAATGACAGTAGCTGATTAGTCAATTGTTAAAAGGCAGTTATCTTGAATTTGTATCTTGGCACCATTCTAGGTGAAGGCATGATACTACTCAAGACTAGTGTGTTTTCTACCTCTAACACATGCATAGCAAGTTCCATCATGTCTCTCTGCATGCCTGTCTGGGTGCAGTACATCAGGTTATTCACTATCACATGGGCAACTACTAGGTCATAGGCATATTTGTCTTGTTTAAGGTTTCTTAGGGCCCCTGTGACATCATGGATCCTGGCTCCAGACAAACAGCTTACTGTTACCCTGTTCTTATCTAGTTGGGTGAATGTGGAGTCTGTATGTCTAACTATAGAGTCACCTAGGACTAAAACATTTCCCTATGCAGAAAATAGACTTAGTGGACCTTATGGGCTTAAGTCTGCTTTCCTGGAGACTCTTGGATGAGCTGTGCAGATTTACATTATGTGCATTTGGAGAAGGAGTATATGTTGTTTTGTGTGTTGGAGACTGAAATCTTTTAGTGGGAGTTCTAGGAGCCTTTGGGAAAATGTATTTATAGACTTGACATAAGTTATTGGCCTAGTGGTGTGTTATGACTGATGTGGTATTGTGGAGTTATGATGCTTACAGATGGTAGATGGATGTGTGTTTTTTTTAATATTTATATCTCTTACAAAAGGCTGTACTATCAGCTGGTAGAAGCAGTGAACAGTTAGTAAGCATAAGGCAGTTGCTACGCTGCCTTAAAATACATAATGTGAACAGACTTGTCACAGATGGGGTGAAAGCAGAATGTTGAGCCATGTTGACAGAGGCCAGATGACTAGATCTTGTCATAGTATTCACAGATTGGAGGAGACTATTACAGCAGACCTTAAATATTTATCAGTGAAGTATTTGCAGTAATATTCTTAACTGAGATTACAACACAGAGTCATAGTATAATAGGAGTTGAAAGGCAACCAAGCTGCACCATTATCTCTGCCTTGCCAATACCCACCCCTAGGCCTAGCTACTCTTTACAAGGAGGACAGGCCAGAAACACCAGGGGTGAATTTGTGAATACCCATCCAGTTGTCCAGCAGACACTGCAGTACCATGCTTAATCAGGAGATGGAGATTCTTTCAGTGAAGAGCTAGACACTGTATGATAATTCTCTCTCTCTTCTTTTTATTATTTATTTTTTGGAGTAGGTTTAGATCTCTGGTCTTTGTATTAGCTGGACTGCTTGATTTTTTGAGGTATAAGAGTTCTTGGACTACTGGATCACTTATATCTTTACAAAGTAAGGCAAATGTAGTATCTAAGGAGTCTATATGAAACTGAGTACAGGGACAAAGCCTCCAGTCATTTCTAGTCATTAATATTTTATTCAGTTTCTAATATTTCTAGTAATAAACCTCTGAGGTCTCTTCAGTTGCTTGATATGCTTAGTAAAATACATCATAAAGTGGATGTTGCTTTCAATGATGGGTCTAATCAGTGCAGATTACAAGAAGGTGAGAACTTCTGTAGATCGGGAAGATAAACCTTTTGCTAGGAAGTGTGCAAGGAAATAGGATTTGCTGTTGCAACATGAAGGTCAAGTTTAAAGGAGTTGTCTACCCATGTACACTGGCCTCTCACAATGTTTTCATTTTGAAGTTGTGTATTATCTATACTTGTAAGTAGGAGTTAGAGGGTGCCTTCCTTATGCTACAGTGTTGCACTGCTTGGCATTGAGCTTGATCCCATTTTTAGTACTCCAGCTATTGACAAGTACAATCTCCTGCCGAACTACATGTATGTCAGAGGGGGTTGTAGCAATGACCAATATCTTACAATTATCCATGAACATTGCTAACCAGAGATAATTTGAGATTAGATAATTGATATCAAACAACAGAGATCCCAGAACTGATCCATGCAGGATTCCGCTGGTCACTTTCTTTTTTTCAGAGGATTCTCTCCAACTCTCATAGCATGATTACTATCTCTAGACCAGTCAGCTATCTGCCCAGCTACATACAGGTTAGTTTGAAGTTCATTCAGTTTGTTTGGTATATTTGCACGTGGTATGGTGTTGAAAGTAAAGTAAAGATATACTATGAGGACAGCTTATCCACATTCAACAGCCTGAGTAAGCCTCTCAAAGAAGATTGCAAAATTCAGTAGACAGGATCTACCTTGACAAAGCCAAACTGCTGAGGGTCAAATCTGGTAAGATTTTTAATATTATAGTTAATCAGGTCTGTTATGCTAAGTTCCATAGCTTATTAGGCTGATGGATCTCTAAATCCTGGGATATGAAGAAGAGCCATCCTTGTGGAGAGGAATTACAACATCTGTGCACAACTCCTGCAAGACAAAGCCAGTTGATAGGCCCAGGATGAAGAACCTGAGGAGTGAGTCCACCAATGCATGTTTAGTACAATTAATTAGCAACTTGGTATATTGTCAGGCCCCATGGATAAGGTAATCTACTTTTAGGAAAGTGCCTTCTTGTGGCTGTTAGCATGATTCCACCTGGGATAGGTTTGTTTGGAACTGGTGTCACTGTGAATAAGTTCAGAGCAATGTTATTTCTTATTTTTCTGACAAAACTAAATTAATTTGTGGTTTTCTTTTTTCTGTGGTGTTCATGGGATGTTTTGTTTTTCTCATGTCCTTTTTTGCCTCTTATCTAGCTGTTTGATGTTCTTCATTTGGGAGTAATTTGTTCAGAACAGTTTTAGGAATTTCTTCCTGTTACTACAAAGTTTATTGCATAGTATATTAATGCTAGAGGACTAGCATGCAGGTTTGCTGTTAAACGTCTCCATTGGATTGGATTTGGTGGGAAATGCCAATGTAATATATTTGTCCAGGTGTGAGCAGAATGTCTCTGCATAACTCTTAGCATTATCAACATTGTGGGTAATACCATTTAATTTACAGACTTCCTCATAGAATGTTAGAAGGCTTGTATGTTTAAAGTAACTGAATTCTGTGATGTATTTTGTTGGAGCCAAGTTTGCTATGACCAGGTCAAGTATATTATGATATCTATTGGTTCATTTACAATCTGGCCCAGGGAGTTCTTGTTTATAAAATCTAAGAATTCTTGTGCATATCCTTTGTTGGTGGTATAGGCCCCCCCTAGTTAGTCATCAAGTAGTTAGAATTACCTAGGATAACAGCCTTCCTCTGTATTATATTTAGAAATGTGTGATTTTCTGGAAATATGGAGCAAGTTCTATAGCCTGCAATGATCTGAATGTTAATCCTATTTAGTGTGATTTGACTCTCTTTATAAGTTCCACTTCAGGCTCTCTAAGTTTTTGTCTCAAGGCAATGGGTTCCCTAACAAATATGGAGAAACCACCACAGTTTCAATGAAATCTAAATAAGTGGTAAGCATAAAGATCAAGTATGGGAGGGGTCTCTATAAGAACACGAACATGAATGTGTTTCAAATGCTGGAGGCGTGCAAGCATTAAGTAGAGCCACTGTGATATGATCCAGTGGTAGATTTGCTTTGAAGTTTAGTTGGGGAGGTCCATTAGCTAGATCTTGCCTAAAAAGGTAAAATGGGGCAGCAAGAGCATTTGCCAGTATGCAGAAGATTGGATGAGAGTGAGACCATCTTTAGTGAAGCAAGTATGGTTGCTGAACATCTCATCTCATGCTGACACATGCTGGACCTCTAAAATGGATCTGGAGTTTAGCTAATTGTTTAAATGAGTCTTCTTTTCTTTACCTCAGCATCATTTTTAGTGATAGAAGAATTCTACTCAAAACTAGACTTTTACCTACATTTGTGGCATGTATGGAGGTCTCCATCATGTCACTTTCCATATCCCTCAGGTTCTGAGTACCATGCTGTTTATCCTGACATGGACCACCACCATGCTGTAATCATATTATCTTGTTTAAAGATTCTAAGGGGCCCTTGCAACATTATCAAGCTTGGCCCCTGACAGACAGCACACTGTTACCCTTTTTTTGTCCAGACCTGTGAGTGTAGAATGTATGTTTCTAATTATGGAATTGATCTAACAGTACTTGGTGAAAAGAAAAAATTAAGTTTGCTAAGAATGATGAATAATCTTGCTTTACCTATTGGCTACTGCCTGTATACTAGTGCTTTTCTTAGCACATCTGTACTCATCTAGGAATCAGTCACTTGCTCCTTTTTCAGAGGAAACAAAACAGTAGCACTAATCCCAAACTGCTTCCTGAGAAGTATTAACAAATAACAGCATACATGAATGGCCATTTTGTAATCATATGTGGCACAATATTAAGGCATACAAGGGCATGTGCCCCAGCAAAAAAGTGAACTTGGATCTGCTGCTGACTGAAGTACTGTTTTGTCTGGGAACTAGGAAATGTGTGTGTTTTAGGTAAGGACTGCATTGCATCTGATGGAGATCATGAATATTAGACAGAAACCAAGAGAAAAAGACAACAAAGGAATGAAAAAGCATTAGAAATTGGAAGTAAAAAATATTCTTGTTTGCTATGCAGTTGACAGGAAATAAATACAGGCTGGAATTCATAGGCAAGCATTATGTATGTGTACAATGCTAATTTTCATGGAGGTTACTGCACTAAGATCTCCACAGCTAATCATACAGTAATCACTTAACAGCGCTACCTAACTTAAAAAAAATAGATTATATAATTCATGACAGGCATAATGATAATGAGATATGCCTGGCTAGGCACGTCCAAGCAATGCTACAGTTGTGTGTATAAGCGCATGATGGATGCCACATAGCGGCCAAAAACTACATCAAAGTAGGCATGCACAGCACTGTGGTAACCAAGCTCTTCATATAAAGAGTGAAGAAATGGATTTGATAAGAAAGTAAGCACTGAGACAACTGAAAGCAGAGGAAACACTCAAGTGGAATAATAAGGTGTGAATGCTGGAGAGAAAGGAAGCATATTTTTTGGTGGGAAGGAGGCCCTTTAGTAAATGGTATAAAAAAGGGTAAGTGCATAAGGTAATGAAGGAATGATTGTGAATGGGATAGAGGGAGAAGCCAGGTAATGGAAGCAGGTTGACAAAGACAGAATCAAGCAGGCAATTTATCAAGTGAATGGATGATGGCAAAGGTTGTCGACCTTCACAAGGGTGGGCAATCAGTCAACCCCAAAAACTACAGACCCATTAGTCTGGCTAGTCTAATATGCAAAGTCATGGAACTAATTATCATAGAAACGATCACCAAAGAAAATGGCAACCTACAGAGAGGTCAAGCCTACTTAACCTGGCAAACTTCTTTGGGAAGGTAACCAAGACAGTGAAATAAGGGAAAACAGTAAATACCACCTACCTAGATCTGTCTAATGCATTTGATGCAGTACCCCTGTCAGGTATTGTGGACAAACTTACCTAACTAGGGATAAAGCCCTGCATAACTTGCTAGATTGTCAGCTGTCTTGCAAATAGAACCCACAGAAGTCAGAATTGATGAGACCACCTCCAGCAAGAGGTAGGTCACCAGTGGAGTACCACAGGCTCCATGTTGGGCCCACTTCTGTTTGACATCTACTTCTACAGGTTTAAAGCTAATGGCAAGGGCCTCTGGGTCACCAAATCTGTAGATGACTGGAAAATTGATAGCTATCATAAATTCCCCCATGACACCAACATCCTGCAAGAGAGGCTAATGCGAACAAATGACTGCTTCCAAAACTATGGATTAAAACTCAATACAAAGAAGTGGATTATAGTGACTTACTCCATTGATTAGACACCCATAAGAGTTGACCAAGTAGTTAATGATCTGGGAACATATGTAGTCAGTAATCTGGCCTTTGACTAACACATAGACAAGGGCACCAGTAACCCCTGCAGGTCACCTCTAGCAAGATGACAATTGTTTAACTTTTGAGAGGCAGACTCGGCACCCAGGGCTAATCCAGCTGATCCAACACTAGATGCAATGGGCAATAATGCCTGAGATGACCACAGACTTATGATTTCCTCTTTCACAACTAGACCTGCAGAACAATGACATAATAATAAAAAAAATATTGCCAAACTTATATGTAAGAGTATGGCATCCAGGTCCGAGGAAGTTTAGTTCTACTCTATTCAACAATTATTAGACTCATCATTGAGTACAATGCCCCACCCAGCATGTACCTAACTTGGCATATGCAATGGTTGGAATGATCACAGAGGTTGCTCACCAAGAGAACCCAGGTTATTTACATACTGTCCCATACAAAATCACCCTAGGGGCTCAGTCTCTATACTTGGTCCCCTACTGATTGCTGAGACATGATTTCTACAGGTCTATATCACATAGTTGAAGTTTTACAACTTCGAACACGGAATGTTCGAACCATTCCGTTCAAAGTTACAAAACTTTGACTAGTGATAAAAAAAAAAAAAGAAAACAAAACAAAATAAACTGTTGTAAGCAGGGCCCCCTGCACCCCCTGCACCCCCCACACCCCCCGCTACTTAAATATACCAACTCCGAGATCGCACCACATTGAAATGAATCTGAAACCTCCCCTTACGGAGATTTCTGTTTAAATGCTCAAACTTGTACAAGTTCGAACTTATGATCTCGACCATATGGGGTTCGAACTCGTACAAGTTCGACTATGTGATAGGAACCCAATTTCTATTTACTATATAATGCATGCTTAGATCCAACCCTGATGGAGATTTTGCACATCTGCAAAATGAACAGCACCAGAAGCACTAAATCCATTAATTTAAATTTTGCTTACAACATCAACACAAATTGCTGGTGAAACAGATATGTGTCTCAAAGGATCCCCATGCTTTGCAATAGATACCCAATCCATGTGAAACAGTCCATCCCTAATCCTATTCAAATGTAACTGTAACCACTGGATGGAAAAACATAAATTTTTCCCTGGTCTGGCCCCCATAACTCTTATAGACAGAGTCTGACAGTAAACATTCCCTAACTAACATTGGATTGGAAATCATAAATTCACCACAGTGATGCCCCCCATGTCTCCTATAGATGGAAGCTAAAAGTAAATATTTCTTAACTAACATACCCTCAGATATAAACTTTTTAGCAGTCCCCATAACTAATGCACCCTTCCTAACTACATACCTCTCAAATTTAGGCACACATGTTATAAGGACACAACTGGGTTGAGTTGCATGACTAGGCTCATGAAGGCCCTGGTGATCATTAACCTAGTATATACCTATGAGCCTATGAACCTATAAGAACACAGACAGAGAGAAAGAAGGAGGTTTATATTTGCAAAAGTTGGGAAATATAGTAGATAGAGGACAGGGTGGATAAATAATCATGGTAAGTGATTGACAATGAACAAGAAATGGAGAATGTCATATAAGGGAGAAGAAAATTCTAGAATGGGAATAGGGTTGACTGCTGATATAACTGCATGCCAAGCCTACCTATAATGTAATAAACTCAAGCATTATTCACCGGGGTGGCTGAAATTATGGCCCAGTTGTTCCCTTACAAGTCTCATGAGCAGGGCCTGCCTGTCATGTGATGCTACTAGTGATGCCAGAATGTACTCCATGCTTACAAGACAGGCATCTTCTTAACAGTGGACTTCAGCTTCCACCAGCCCACTGCAACTGGCAGTGGGAGACCAGATGAGACTCATCCATGCTTTCCTCTCCACCCCCACCAAGAAGCAGACACAAAGGGCACCAGAAACCCCTGAAGGTCACCTGTAGCAAGATGACCATTGTCTAACTTTTGAGAGGCAGACTTGGCAGCCATAGCTGATCCAGCTGATCCAGCACCAGATGCAGTGGTCAGCACAGCCTGAGATGACCACAGACTCGCATCTTCTTTTTTCACAACTGGACCTGCAGAACACTGATATAATGAAAAACCAAAATTATCACACATATATTCTACAAATGTAGTCACAGTTATAGAGTGGACTATTACCAATGTGATATATAATCCACTCCTGGAAGATGTGTTCCCACCTTCTATGGCACCCAGGATGCTCATCTGTCACTCATTTGGAGCTGGAAAGCAAAGTTTGCATTCTTAGTTATACTTGTTCAACAGTATAATAGTGGAAGAAAATTATGCTGAGTAAAAATGCTTGCAGTCTACATCTGGCACCATTTCCTGAGCCTCTGTTTACCATTGATGAAGGAGATTGGGGTGGTGTCACTTCAGGTCATTGTATTTATGCCAGCACTAGTCTCCAGAATGTGAGAAGCTTGTGGCATCTCTCGGAATTCTAACTTGCTTATGCTAGGCATCTACCTTGTACACTGGTCCAATATAACCACGCAAGCAGGTGCTTACTGAAGTTCCTGTGCAATAAGCGCAAAAACATCCTGTGCTCCATGGCACACCAAGCTAGAACCCTGCATTCTTCAGCCCCTGAAGTAGCTATGGGCATTTAAGCAGGTCCACCCAAGAAGCAAAATGGAGGTCCTGTGTTCATATATGCACATGTGTGAATCAAGTGTTGCAGAAAGGAGCATTGCACCAAACATTAGGACATAATTGTAGCATTGCACTGCAGTGCTAGGACATGGCTATAGTACTGTAGCATGAGGCCACAGGTGTACACATGCCATATGTGTTTGTATGTGTGTGTATGTTATATATAGATAGCTAGAGATAGTAAGATATGTGTATGCATATATATATATATATATATATATATATATATATATATATATATATATATATATATATTATATATGTGTGTGTGTGTGTGTGTGTGTGTATATATATTATATTTATTTATTTATTTCACATGTTTTTTTATTCCCTCTGATATGCACAGCTCACACTGACATGTATGAATAGCAGCAATTCACATATAAGGATGCAAACTGGCTTCATTAGCATATCCACTGCACTAGCTAACACTTGTTCATAGGTTCATAGGTGTGTACTAGGCTAATAGCCCTGAGCCTTTACAAGCCTAGCCCTGGAATCGTGCCACCTGACCTCAGTTCCCAGTTCCTCTGTTGAGTAGAGCCACTGGAGTTATCCCCGGGGTGAAGTTTCTATTTCCCATCCATTCATCAAGATTTCTCTTGAAGAGGGTCAGCAAGGTGCTCTGCTTGACATGTATGGGAAGTCTATTCCATACCATGGGCAGTCTCTGGGTTATGAACCTGTCCCTCCAGTATGTTCTCTTGATTGTGGTAAAGAGGTTGAGGTCTCTGGAGCATGTGGTGTGGAGGAATTGGGATTTCTTTAGATGAAGCAGTTCTAACAGAGCTGGGTCAGACATGGCTTTGTAAGTCAAGCAGAGATCACCTTTAATTAGGTGATATGAGACAGAGAATAGTTGGAGTAGGCGATATGAGACAGAGAATAGTGGGAGTTTTTTGAGTCTGCCCATATAGCACAAGTGTTTAAGGCCTAGGATCCTCTTTGTGAGGTACTTTTGTGGCCTCTCAAGTTGTTGCAGGTGTCTAGTGAGGTACATGCCAAATGGGGCATTGTACTCAGTGATTGGCCTAATGAGGGAAGAGTAGAGGGAGACAATGACCTATTTCTTCCTGGATGCAAAACCCTTAATAATGAGATGTGCCACATAGAAGGACTTTCTGACCACTGTGGCAATGTGGTGAACAAAAAAACGGTTGATGTCAACCTGTGTCCCCAGATCTCTTATAACACCTTCTGCATTCAGTGGACTAACACCAATGTGGTGATTTTTTCCAAAGGGGATAACGACACATTTTTTGGCATTGAGCTTAAGGCCACTGTTCTGACATCAGTCGTTGGTCTCAGTGAGGCCATTCTGTAGGATGTCAGCATCACTTGGGGAGTTAATAATAGCTCCCAACTTGCAATTGTCTGCGAACTTTGTCAGCCAGAGTCCCTTTGTGTTGACCTGGACTTCAAAGAAGTAGATACTACACAGGAGAGGACCCAGGACCGAACCCTGTGGGGCTCCATTCAGGACTAGTCAGCAGTCTGACTTGGAGTCAGCTACTTTCACACTGTGGGTCTATCTGTGAGCCAGTTTGCAACCCACCAAGTGATATAGGGGTTGATGCCTAGCTTAGTGAGTTTTTCTATGATTCATGAGTGGGAAAAGGTATCAAAGGCCTTGGCCAGATCAAAGGAGGCTGTATGAACCACCTTACCTTCATCCACAGCTCTGGTGACTGACTCACAGAAGTCAACCAAGTTGAGCAGGCATGATCTACCCTTCATAAAACCAAACTGTATGGGATCCAGAGTTTGAAGATTTCCTATATCCTTGTTTATTAGGTCCATAATGATGCGTTCCATAGCTTTGCATATCACTCATCATGCTAATGGGGCGATAGTTCCCAGGGTCTGTAGTCGCTCCTCCTTTGTGGAAAGGGATGACTGTAGCAGTGTGTCATTCGGTAGGGACAAAGCCTGAGGTAAGGCTGTGACTGAACAGGGCACACAGGTGAGGTCCTAGTTCACTCTGTAGTTCATGTAGAACACAGCCAGGGATATTGTCAGGTCCCATAGAAGCTGTATTCTTGGCCTTGGACAGTGCTGTTTTAACCCATGCAGCAAAAATACTGGGTGCCTGGCAATCTACTGGTATTATGATTGGTCCTTTGGGGGGAGGAGAGGGGTAAAGTTGGCACTGAATCTGTTGGCCAGTATATTGGCAATATCTGTTGGCTCGGTATAGGAGGTACTATTGTGCAGTAGCTCAGAGCAAATCTGGGTATTGCCGTGGAGATTCTTTACATAACTATAGAAGGCCTTGTGGTTGTCTTTATAGTCTGCTACAATTCTGTTTTTACAGCTAGCTTTAGAGGATTTGATGAGGGATCTCAACTTTGTGTTGAGGCTGATAATGGAGTTTTTCCAGTCTTGGGACTTCACCTTATTCCGCATCAGTTTCCTCCTTCTGTTGCAGAGTTTGCTTATGGCAGGGGACCACCAGATTGGCTTCCTTTTTTTGCAGGAGAGTGTCTTGGTTCTATTGGGTATGGTGAGATCCATGCATTTGTGTATGTGTTCGTACAGTGCATTGGTGTATGATACGGCAATGTTAGAACAATAAAAAGTAGTTTTGTCATTTTGCATAGTTCCACTTACAGCAATGCAGCTCTAGAGAAATGTCACTGAAGTACCTGTAGACATGGTACAAGAATCAAGGAAGGAGTCCTTCTAATTAAAGTGCAATGTCATGTGTGCTCTGCAAAGCCTTTGGTGTGTGTGTGTGTGTGTGTGTGTGTGTGTGTGTGTGTGTGTGTGTGTGTGTGTGTGTGTGTGTGTGTGTGTGTGTGTGTGTGTGTGTGTGTACATGTGTGTATTTGGAAACCTATAAAACTGGCATAGCACTGTACCATCTGTCTGTGGCTGACTGTGATTCAAACTTGAAGGTATGAAACCATGGAAAGGATATGTCTGAAGTGTGTAGAACTCAAAGGTTTTATGTTGAGCCATGGCTACAAAACATTAATGAAGGAGATGCTGTGCATAGCACTTAATGCAACTGATAACTAGTTACATAAAGAATGGTGGGTGAAAGCTGTGTTATCATAGGGCCATATATTGCAGCATAAATGGAGGAAGGCAGTGCTTAACAATAACTGAAACTGAGATCTAGGCACATAAGGGGGAAAGGCTGTTGCTATGGGCACATGCACCCCACAGCATGCCATACACAACCATTGACTGACATGTTTGCCACGGTGGTAACGGTATTAACATGGTCATGCAAGCAACAGAATGTCTTGAAAACTTCACTACCCAGGAGAATAAAGTGTTACTGGAGACCCTCTACACATTCCTGGAAATTATAAACTTAAATGCTATGGAACAACTAGTCACCACTCCCACAAGAGGGGACAACATACTAGACCTGATCATTACCAACATGGGGACTCTATGCTCCACACCAGAAGTATATCCCTCATTGGTAAGATCAGACCATAAATTAATTTCACTGGATGTCCACATCCCGACCCCACCTCCAGCCCAGAAAACCACAGTGAAAAACTTCTCAAAAGCGAACTTCTCACTTCTCAAAACTGAAGTGGAATCCTTCAAGGCCCCAGGGCCAGTGGAAACGACAGCCCAAACTGCAGAATCCTATATAAATGCATTCTACGGACATCTCCAGGAATGCATGGATCATGCTATCCCAAACAAAACCAAGACCCAATCATCCAAAGGCAGGCGTCCAGTCTGGTGGACCCCTGCCATAAATAAACTGTACAACAGAAGGAGGAAGCCACTACATAATAGAGCAAAATCCCTAATAGGGAAGGCATCTCTGATCAGTACTAGCAAAAAATTACAATCCCTCATAAAATCCTCCAAGGCCAGCTTCGAGAGAAAAATTGCACAGGACACCAAAGACAATCATAAGGCTTTTTTCAGTTATGTTAGAAACCTGGGATGCAACTCCCAGACTTGTTCTGAGTTGATTCTAAATGACAAAAAATACACTGAACCCACAGACATCGCCAATATCCTGGCAGACAGGTTCAGTGCAAACTTCTCCACCCCCTCCCCCCCAAAAAAGCAAATATCTATCCCGGCAGAGGACTGCCTCCCAAACATCTCAGATGCTCAGGTGAAGGCTGCCCTCTCCAAAGCAAAAAACACTGCTTCCATGGGACCAGATGGCGTCCCAGGTTGCGTCCTACATGAACTACAAGAGGAACTAATCCCTCAAATAAAACAGCTATACAATCTCAGCCTCACTACAGGATATGTGCCCACAGAATGGCGTACAGCAACAGTGGTCCCACTCCACAAAGGTGGAGCATCTACGGACCCTGGAAACTATCGCCCCATAAGCCTGACTAGCTTAGTCTGCAAGGCTATGGAGAGGATCATCATGGAGCTCATAAACAAAGACATTGGGGACATACAGACACTAGATCCTACCCAGTTCGGCTTTGTCAAGGGCAGATCCTGCCTTTTGAACCTGGTTGACTTCTTTGAAACAGTCACCAAAGCCATAGATGAAGGGAAGGTAGTCCACACAGCCTATCTGGACCTTGCAAAGGCATTTGACACAATATCCCACTCGGGTATCATAGATAAGCTATCCAGCTTAAATATAAACCCCTATGTCACAAGATGGGTCGCAAACTGGCTCAAAGACAGAACCCACAGAGTGAGAGTTGCTGGAGCCATGTCAGACTCAAAACCGTTCACAAGTGGCGTCCCACAGGGTTCTGTCCTGGGACCACTCTTGTTCGGTATATACTTTTCCGAGGTGCAGGCAAACGCGGGAGGACTATGGCTCACCAAGTTCGCAGACGACTGCAAACTGGGCACCATAATCAACTCTCCAGCTGACACAAACATCCTTCAAAAAGGTCTCACAGAGACAGATAACTGGTGCCAGTGCCATGGTTTAAAGCTAAATGCCAAAAAATGTATAGTCATACCCTTTGGCAAAAACAATGTGCCCACAAATTACCACATAGGTGGAAACCCATTAAGTACAGAGAAAGTTATTAGGGATCTGGGGACCCAAGTTGATAGCAATCTCTCCTTTGAAAACCACATTGCCTAAGTGGTTAGAAAGACCTTCTACATAGCCCACCTCATCACGAAGGGTTTCACATCTAGATCAAGAGAGGTAATCGTGCCCCTTTATTCATCCCTCATCAGGCCCATCATAGAATACAATGCCCCTTTGGGATGTACCTTACCCGACACCTGCAGCAATTAGAAAGACCCCAAAAGTATCTCACCAAGAGGATCAAGGGTCTCAAACAGATGCCATATACTGCTCGGTTAAAAAAACTCCAGCTCTACTCAGTTGCATACCGCCTACTTCGAGGCGATCTATGCCTGACATACAAAGCTATGTCAAATCCAGAATTAATGGACATGCTCCACCTCAGTAAATCTAAATCCCTTAGAGCCACACGCTGAGGGACTTGAACCTCAGCACAGAAATAAATAGAACTTACTGGAGGGACAGGTTCATAACCCAGAGGCTCCCTTCGCTCTGGAATAGAATTCCAGTTCATGTGAGGCAGAGCACCTCACTGAATCTCTTCAAGAAGAATCTCGATAAGTGGATGGGGGATCGTAGGTTTGTCCCAGGGATTACTCCCGTGTCACTATTAGACAGAGGCACAGTAAACTAAACCTTAAAAAAGGGCACAGTATACTCAAATCAAGGGGTGGCGTAAGCCATACAGAATCGGGCTAGGCTTATAATTGCCCCAGGGCAGATAGCCTAGTATGAACCTATGAACCTATGAACCTATGAACCTATGACATGCCCTCCTAGGCAAAACTGCTGCAAATAAGTATTACTGTAAGCAGAGCTAGCAGGGGCTGTTGCAAGATATCTGTGCTGTGTGTGACAATAATAGGTCTGCACCACACCTCTGATAAAGTTTTACTGATATGATTTTTTTTTATGAAAATAAAAGGCACAGGGCATTGCAATATACAGGTCCACCACAGGGGACTGGGCCACCAACACTAAAGTTTGGCGTGTTTTGGAGTCACTCTTCAGCCAGGAAGAGCAGACATCATATCCAGGCATGGTTTCTGTGTGAGACCTGTTCTAACTTTAGCCACTCATATGTGTGTGGGAGAAGCACCAGTTTTGTAATGCCCATTAAAGCAGTCTAGCACATGCTACCACATGTTTCAATGCAACAACTGTCCAAGACCCACTTGTGCATCTGTCATTTCAGGAACCTCTAGTCTGCAACTGTGACAACTTATGTGAGAAGGCATGTCCATCAACATATGCTATACCTATATTTTTATGTGTAGCACTATCCATGCCACAGAGGGTTATAGATTAACATGTGTGTGGGCTGGCAATGGTGCCATTTCTGCTCATACTTTCACAGATTATGGTGGTTGTGGGTCTAGCATTACAACATAGTGCTGATGTCAACAGGGCACCTGTGTTTGGAAAAGATGGTAACATTCACGTGGCACAGTTCAGTGACTTAGTCACACTGTCTGCAAAACAACAAGTAGAGGGGTCACCCACATTCACCAATACAGAAGCCACTACGGAGGTATAGGCTGAGCACACAGCCACACCAATACATGATAGACAACCTGTACCTGTAAGTCCACTGTGGGCCATGCTTGAGTACTCAGACCACAAATTGTCCAAAATATGTATTGCTTCTGTGATGGTCATATGCACTATGTATGTGGACAGACCCAGCGGTTGTGGAGTTACTATAACTTCAAGCTGGCCCTGATATGATGACAATACAGCATTAACTGGTGGATGTATGTCACTTTTGTAGGCAGAAACAGATGCTACCCACAGCATTGCAGAGATGGTGACTGTGCTTAGTAGATTATACAATAATGTACACTGACTGCACACTGACATGAAGTACAGGAGTTGAGAGCCCACAGTGCTGCTAAAGTCATGGGTGGCAAATGTTACCTTGATAGGTGCATTCATGAGACACATAACAGCTGTCATCTAGTCTGGCCTTACACACCTAACAACTATCATCTCATCAGGCTTTACACACATACCTGGACCTGGCTTAGGTATTCAACAGTATACCACACTCGGGTATACTTGACAAACTCACTGAACTAGGTGTAAACCTCTATATGACTCACTGGATTGCCAGCTGGCTCACCGACAGAGCACAGGATGTTAGTACTGGTTAAGACCACCTATAAAAAAAGATCAGTCACCAGTGGGGCCCTGAGGGCTCTATGCTCAGACTGCTCCCATTAGGCATTACTTCTCAGAAGTAAAGGCTAATGTCAAGGACCTTTCGTTTACCAAGTTCACAGGTGACTGCATATTGGGAGCTATCATGGATTCTACCCATGACACAAACAACTTATAAGACAGTGTAACACAGACAAATGACTGGTGCCTAAGTCATGGATTAAAACTCAATGCAAAGAAATGCATTATAGTGCCTTTTGAGAAATTGGCCACACAGGCTAATTACTCCATCAGTAAGACACCCTTACGAAGTGGCTTGGCAGTCAGGGATCAGGGAACATATGTAGTCAGTAATCTTGCATTTGACCAACAGGTGGCCAAAGTAGTAAGAAAATTATTCTATGTTCTCCAACTTATAATTAAGGGCATGACATCCAGGTCCAAGGAAGTCACAGTACCATTTTATTCAGTCCTTATTAGACCCATCATTGAGTATAATGCCCCCTTCGGCATGTACCTGACCAGAATTATAAAACAGTTGGAATGCCACAAAAGCTCCTTACTTGGAGAATCCATGGTATAAACACACTATCCTATATGGATCACCTTAAAGCTCTATCTTTATACTCGGTCCCCTGCAGGTTACTGAGAAGTGATCTATACCTCACATCCAGCTCTGATGGACCTTTGGCACATCTGCAAAATGAACAGTATCAGAACTACTTGATACAGGGATTTCAATTTTCCTTTCAACATAAATAAGCCATGTTGGTGAGGCAAATATTTTCCCAATCCATAGGAAGCAGAGTCCATCCCTAACTCGGGCGGCACAGTGGTGCAGCGGTTAAAGTTGTCGCCTCACAGCAAGAGGTTCTCCGGTTCGATTCTCGGCTGGGGTGCCTTCTGTGTGGAGTTTGCATGTTCTCCCTGTGTTCGCGTGGGTTTCCTCCGTGTACTCTGGTTTCCTCCCACATTCCAAAGACATGCATCTAGAGAATTTCTCCCCGGGCCTCCGCTGAAAACAGGCTCTGTGGAACCTAGTCGGACATTCCCAGTCAACAAAATGTTAAATAAATAAATAAAAATAAATAAAACTCTATTTAAGAATAACCTTGGCCAATGGATAGGAAATCAGAAATCCACCATGGAATTGGCCCCCATGTCTCTGATAGATAGAGGCACACAGCAACTATGCCCAAACTAAAATACCCTCCCTCCACATAACCTTTAGGAATTTCGTAACTAATATACCCCCTACTAATAAGTGCCCATGAACATAGGGACACAATTGGGTTGGGTTGTGTGGCTAGGCCTTGGTGGTCTTTAGCCCAATATATACCATGAACCTATGAAACATGGCCATGGGAAATCTGGATGCCAGGTGGTCAGATACAGGCCATCCCAAGCCAGACTGCAAAGATTGTTGGTTAGACAGGATTAGTGTCAGCTGTAGATATGCAGACTGCTAGCCTTGGCCATGAATGTCTTCCAGGTTGTGTACAGTACTGTTCTTCTGACACAGAACATAGGATGCCTTACCAGGCTGTTTACGCAAAGGCCCATAGTCCTACCCCATTCCTAATGCCTGTAGGCATACAGCCTTCCATCCCTGATTCAGGGCATCATCTAGGTTATGGGCAGTGCTGCTCATTAGGCTCAATATGCAGTACTCCCATCAGTGTTTACGTGCATGATCCCATAATTTCACCCTCTCTCTGCCATAGACCATATCAAGCTCTGATACTGCAAACCAATACAGTGGACATCACCAAAGGTTGCATCATGGCAGCTCAACACCACTACTGGAGGATATGATCCCTGATTCATCACAACCTCCCAGAACCCATGGCTACCACCTCCTATGGCTATACCACATTTTGCAGTGCTGCAGACATCTGTTATTGTGCCGCATACTTGTGCAAGTGATGACAGCTGTGGTCTGGTCCACCCCTCAGCCTGTTTGGATATAGTCATGTGTGATGCATAGTGTGGCCATTTCACACATTGCCCTACATAGCCTGTGCTATGATCCACAGCTGTGAACCAGATGCCACCTATTTGTTAGTGCTACATTACCTCAGTTATGGTACAGTTGCATCATGTTCCTCCCGCTCCCTCCTCCCTAACCTGTCCTACTGCTCTTACTATGACTATTCTGGAAGGCCCTAAAAGGATGTCCACCTGCTGTCCCAGTTGTTTGCAGAATGCTACGCTGTAAAGTATGGAAAACACTACAAATATCATATTGCAGATATCTGGGATGTATTACAATGCCAACCCAGAAGTGTCTAAATATCAGAAACATCTCTTCATTAATCTACCTACACATTCCACCATATTTTCCACTTTTACCTGAGTTGTGTTATAGACCATTTCCTGCAAGTTATAGGTGTCACATAGCAGAAGAGCTCAGTGGGTGGATCATCAATCAGGGCTCTAAACTATATTTGGCATCACCTGCAACACAGAACAAGCAATATATATCATATGCTCATTTATTCAGAGCTTCACTGTGCCTAGCTTGGACACCTGTGACTACGATACCTTGGATTGCTTCCAAAATGATCTGTTGCCTACAAAGCTGATATAAGTATTTTTTGCACTTGCTCTAACTGTTTCAGTGATATTTAACAGTTCTCTGCTGCATTTATTGATTGGGTTGAATCTATCACTGTTTATCAGCCTGCACTTGTTAAACAAATGCCCTCTGTTTGTTACTGCACTGGTCTTAGGTTGCTTTAAGAGTATTTGATGTTTCCTAACCTCTTCTGATATTGCAAAAGCTGTTCTGAGTTTACCAAAGTTCTCCTGAGTTTGCCAAAATATTTCTAAGTTTTGCAAATTTTTCTGTGTTTGCAGAAGTTTTCTTGCATTTTCATACATTTTCTATATGTGGAAACATTTCTCATGGTGTGGGAACTTATTTCTAATTATTCCTTATACTTCAAGAGTTCTATCTTTTGTTGTAAAGCATTAGTTACTGCACTTGAACTCAAAATCAGTTTTACATTACAAGGGCTACACATCACCTAACATGAGCCTGGAAAACCACACCTCCTACGTAAACCTACTAGAATCTCTTAACATTCAGCTTAACACCATGCAGTGGGAGACTTCTATGACCCATAATTCTCTTGCTCAGAAGTTTATGGACTCCCTCAATGCAAACACCCTGGAGCAACTATCTAGCTCCCCAGCTACAAATATCCTAGACCTAGTACTCACAAACACAGGGGGATGCTGCTCCTTCCCATGCATTAACTCCTCCCTGGTAAGATCTAACCACAATATGATCTCCTTTAGTATTAAAATTAACCTAGGATCCCCTTCAAACTCCTAACCTGTTAAGAACTTTGCTAAGGTCAATTACCTCAAACTTAGTAACAGCTTATTAAACTTCCAAGCCCCTCTGAACCCGGATAGCACTGAAACCTACTCTGAGCTGTACACAAAAGCACTGTACAACCACATTCATAGCTGCATAGAGGAGGCAATACCTGTCTGAGTCAAACCTATGATTACTGGCAAAAATAAACTACCCTGATGGATCCCTAGCATAAAAGGCTATTTGACAAAAGGAAAATATCTTCTCCAAAGCCAAGAAGGAACAGACAAAACAGTGCAAAAAAGGTACTCACCAGTCTAAACAAACAAATTAGAGATCTGTTCAAATCTGACAAAGCAAACTATGAGGTGAGAGATGGGAGGGGTTCATGAATACAGTCAAGTGACTTTCAAGCCTAAACTCTGTGTGAAATGCTGCATTATGAAAGGGGAGAAGAGTGAAGGTTATCAAAGATCAAAACTGAAGCTTGTTGCTAGAGTCAGAGGTGTAAATAGGATTTAGTAACTGTGCATGAGTCCAGAAAGTCCTTAGGGAAGAAGACAAGAGAGAAAAATGCCCTTAAAGTTAGGAGAAAGACAAGTAAAAAAATAACAAAGCGTGATGATATATGTGTATGAAAAATAAAGGTTAAAGGTAAGACATGGGCCAATCATATAGACAGAGTCATGTCAAAGCAAAAAAAAAAAGTTTATATATATATATATATATATATATATATATATATTTACACCTACATCTGTCTAACTAAAGAATGTTGAATGTGTAACTTCCAAATATGTATAGGTAGTTGTCAAGTAAATTTATATTTATATTTTTTAACTTGTGTACACCATAAAATTATTGTTTTAAAACTCTTTTGCCTGTCTCTGTTAAAGTGAAGGACTTCCTCAGATCTTTCTAGGACATCATGCTATAAAGTGGTAGTTCCTATTACAGATCAGATACATCATAACATAAACAATTCAACTTGGCATTAAATTAATCCTAAAACAGCAAATTTAAGTCATGGAAATGGAATGGAAGTAAAGGCAGTGATAACGTGAAGTAAAAATCAAAAATCTAAACCTAAATTACATGTAAATAATAAAGTATACAATTAAATATCTAGTCTAAATGTAATGGGGATTATTCTAAAAATATCATTAAACAATGTGAGGGTTTCCATGACTATAGCAATTATCATTAGGTTATGGTGTAAGGCAAAGGGATGGAATATGCATGTCTTACTTGGTCACAGGTAAAGATGCCTGCATGATGTAAATAAAAAGCTTTAGTGAGGAGAAATGACAACGTATTTATTCAGCCATAACAAAAACATCGCTTAGAGGATGGAACTATATATACCATTAGATCAC
>NC_056727.1:640079322-640181822 GCF_019279795.1 Protopterus annectens | reverse complement strand
CTGACTTGAAGTGGAAGAAGAGGGAGCTCTTGGAACAGATGGGTCAAAGAAGCAAGACAGAAGGGTGATGTCCCAGCAGTGTGTGAGTATTCATAGCAGTAACTGTTTACCAAAGGCCAGCCTGTGTATGTGATGGCTAGGTATGCCTAAATGTTTCTCTAATTCATTACAGCTCCAGCTGAGTGGGCTGTGAACCAGAAAGCCCATGCCAGTAGGTTGCAAAGGCTGCATCACGAGGCAGGTGAGTAACAATCCTGCTTGTAGTAGTCATACAAAATAAATATAAAGGAGTAGAATGTCACCTGGCAGTATAAAAAATGTGTATGAATAAACCAGACAATATGATAGTAATAGTCCCATATAGGACATATTTAAATAAAGCTGTAACTGCCTGGCAATAAAGTTCCTAATCCTGGACTGGTTGTGTTTACTCTGGTATTGTGTGGCATGAAATATTGCATTCACCAAGATCTGATATCTGAACAGTAATGTTGTGTTAACCACTGTTTCCTACACTGTGCTACATAAAAAATATGTCTAAGAATGTCTGTATAATAATGTTGTAATTACAAGGTCAGATTGTACAACCAACTTAGACAGAAAACATTAAAGAAAGTGAGCTCACTATGATGAAACACACATTGTTGTATTTTTAGCAGACACAGCCATGGTTCAAATCCCGGGAGTGGTAGTAAGCTGTATGCATAATTCCAACAAGGATTCTGTGAATATGTGTAGAAGCCATCAGGTAGTATTAACAAACATCCCCCACAGGTCTTCCAGGTAAGAGAACTGTAACTGCCTGGCAATAAAGTTCAAAATCCTGGACTGGTTGTGTTTACATTGGTATGGTATGGCTTGAAATGTTGCATTCACCAGGATCTGATATCTGAATAGTAATGTTGTGTTAAGCACTGTTTCCCACACTGTGCTACATAAAAAATAGGTCTAGGAATGTTTGTTTAAGAATGTCATAACTACAAGGTCAGATTGTACAACCATGAGAGACTTAGAAAACACTGAAGGAAGAGACAACAGTTTCTCAACAGCTCACTCTGATGAAGCACAACTTGTTGTTTTTTTAGCAGACACAGCCATGGTTAGAATCCCATGAGTGGTAGTAAGCCGTATGCATAATGTCATCTAGGATTTTGTGAATATGTGTAGAAACAGTCAGGTAGTGTTAACAACCATTCTCCCACAGGTCTTCCAGGTAAGAGAAGTAGAAAGTATCTATAAGCAGGTTGAATTATACACTGTGTACAAACATACCACTGCCCAAACCAAGGCCATAGGTTATTGTAATAATACCTGTAGAGTAATGATTAGAGCAATGATCATTAAAGTTGTGAGTACTGCAGGGATGTACAAGTTATTAATTGACATCCCCCACCATATCTGCAACCATAATCTAAACACATCAAATCAGTGGGTATGTTGTACACCAAGCCTACTGCTGGGACATATGTCCTATTGTGTAACAAATATTGAAATCTGTTTCTATTCATGTTCCATGTTGAAATACTATCATTGGTGGCCTATTGCTATCAATATAACCTGCATGCCATTGTAATGGCCACTGTGGTTCCATACATGCTTGTGTTCTGTTTGCTATGCAACTGTTCCAAATCTGTTGTTTTGGGTTAATGGGAATATATATGCATGCTGTTATAACTAATCCTGGATTGTGTTGATGAGTACTAACCCACATTTGTTCTAAAATTGCAACACCATAACACATTTGGGAAGGCCAGTCCCAGTGGACCCACCTCTCCCACCTCATCTCGCTGTGGCACTGGGCTCCAGCACATCTGGAACCAACCCAGGACCTCATTGTCTGCTAATCCTGCACCACCTTTGGGTGGAACTGCCTCAGGGGATGGGGCTCATCCCCCCCATTGGAGCAGGTGCAGACATGTCACCCAAAGCCAGGTCTGGAGATTGGTGCAAAGCGAGCTCTGAAAGGAGTTTGGAGATCTGCTATGCCAGCTCGAAGGCTGTGTGGTGCAATAAGAGTGTCAGCCTGCCCCTCCTGCTCAGCCCCAAGCACAGCAAAGCAACCTTTGGGGCCATGAAGGTGCAGTGGTGACTGCCCATGGGTGGAGACCTCAGTCCCACAGTTTCCATTTGGGGGCTCATGGGCTTCTGATTTCCAAACACACCTCCCCATCCAAGGTGTTTACCTCATGTCAAATACTACCCTGTATGCTGTCTTGCCTGTCTTGTCCATCTTCCTACCCAACCTACCCCCCAAATATACCTATTATCCTTTCCCAACATTAAAAAAAAAAAGGGCAATCTGTTCCCCCCAAAAAAAATCATTCTCCATACATAGCTGTCCATTTTGCACAAGTGTCCACTGGACACATTTAATCTGGTCTAATTGGTTTCACAACACATTATTTTTGTCCTCACCCCTCTCTCAGAGGTTTGAGTGTCCAAATATACCTCCAAATTCAGTATATATGCACAGCTGTTGCTGTAAAAAAATGGACAGCTACGGACCTTCCTTACACCTGTACAGCACATTCCTAGCTACTTTCCCTATTCTCTTTCCCTGTGCCTGCCCCCTTTTTCACCACTTTCCTAGCACCCCTTTTTTCTTTTCTTTTAAAGAAATTAGCACTATGGGTTGGAGACAGTGGCATTGACAAAAAGGCAGGAGTCAGAGCTTGACGTGGCAGAGTTGAAGATATTAAGATTTGCGCTGGGTGTGACGAGGATGGACAGGATTAGGAATAAGTATATTAGAGGGTCAGCCCAGGTTGGAAGGTTTGGAGACAAAGCCAGAGAGGCAAGATTATGTTGGTTTGGACATGTGCTGAGGAGGGATGCAGAGTATATTGGGAAAAAGATGCTAAGGATGAAGCTGCCAGGTAACAGGAAAAGAGGAAGGCCTAAGATAAGGTTTATGGATGTGGTGAGAGAGGACATGCAGGTGGTTGGTGTGACACAGCAAGATGCAGAGGACAGGAAGAAATGGAAACAGTTGATCTGCTGTGGCGACCCCTAACGGGAGCAGCCGAAAGAAGAAGAAGAAGAAGCGCTGGGGTAAGTGGGAGTGAGCTGTTTTAAGCAGTAGTAAGCCGGATTAAGCATGTTTACTTGGTGCTAAGCAATGCCTACACAGATTAAGCACTTTTAAGGCTGTCTGTAAGCATATTTAACCAGAAATTAGCACTGCTTACCGCTGTGCAAATCCACGCAAACCCACTTAGAACTGCTTAAAAGTGCTTTAATCACTCTGTATCCAACAGCCCTTATTCTGCCCAGCAACAAAATAATCAACCCTTGCAAGTCATGAACCCAGGACCCTGCACACCATAGCCACAGCAATTTACCAGTAAGACATCTGAACTGTAGATATGGCTGATGTTTTTTCAAACATATGCAGCACAGTCATTTATATGTATGTATATATATATATATATATATATATATATATATATATATATATATATATATATATATATATATATGTGTGTGTGTGTGCATATATGTATCCATCTATGGGTTCACTACAAAATTTCAAAATCCCAAAATCTCGAGTTTCAGAATATTGAGTTCAGACTCTCGAGATCTTGGAATCATGAAATTGTGAACCCCCCAAAACACCACCCAACACACTAAAACGTTTATGCAGGGGGCAAGCCCTCCTGCACCCCCATGTGGTGCACCCCCCACACCCCCCGCAACTTAAATATACCAACTCCGAGATCACACTACAGCAAGGACAAGGGAAATCTCCCGGTCCGTGCTGTATGTCGATCTCCATTCAGGATATCAAAATTTTGAAACTTTGAGCATATGATCTTCAATCATATGAAATTTGAAGTTTTGAGCTTCAAAATTCTGAACAGAACCCATATATATATATATATATATATAGATATATATATATATATATATATATATATATATATATATATATATATATATATATATATATATATATATATATATATATATATATATATATATATATATATATAAGTATGTAGCGCATTCGGATATCGGATTCACACTCTGAACCTCTTACTGCAACAAATCTGACCAAAGGCTGTGTAAATGGGGGTGAAAGGGCCCCAAACCAGGGACCTCTTGTAATTATTGCCCTTATCCCTTCCTCCACTGCAGTACTATTCTGCCTTGCAACAAAATCATAAGGCCTGCCAACTCCTGGACCCAGGGCCTTGTAAACTATGATCAAAGCAATGTACCATTATACAATCTGAGCCCTACAAAATAATGATGATATTCCAAACATATCAGTAAGTACAATCATCCAACAGCAGGGAAAGGATTCTGTAGAATCAGTCAGGTAGTCTATATATACATGTATATATGTATGGAGATGCATGGTTTACCTTCATGTGTGGATATTGCACACGGGCGAACAGCAATTGTCCGAAAGGCAGTTTGCAAATGCTGAACGGAAAAAGGTTCGAATGTGCAATGACTGAATGCACAGTGACATTCGCTCATTGCACATTCGACATTTTGGGGAGGATTGCACTATAGTGGGGGTGGAAAAATGGTCCCGTTCCCCACTGTAGTGTGATTTTGGAGTTAGAGTATTAAAGTAGGGGGCTGTGCAAGGGGGCTTGCCCCTCAGCTTTGCACTTCATTAGATTTTTTTTTCGACATTAATGTTCGAAAATCAGTGAATCTGCTTTTCAATTTGCTGATTTTCGAACATTTAGAACTGTCTCTGTTTTCATTTTCGTAGTTACAATTCGCTCATATAAGCAATCACGCCACTGTGATTCGGCTTTGTAAAGGTAAACCAGATGCATATATGTGGACAAATCTGCACATGTACACACATATAGATATATATATATATATATATATATATATATATATATATATATATATATATATATATATATATATATACTATATATGTATATATATATATATATATATATATATACAGAGAGAGAGAGAGAGATACATTCACTTTCATATCCACATATATGCATACATACATAAACAGAGACAGGTTAATAAATACATCCATACACACACACACACACACACACACACACACACACACACACACACACACACATATATATATATATATATATATATATATATCTATATATATATATATATATATATGTATACATAAATATACATAAGTATAGGACAGCTACAAAGACATGCAATCAGAGGGTCATCCTGCTGCAACTGGAATTCTAAATCTTGAAATTCACTCACTGGAAGCATTCCTTAAAATGGGGAACAATGACATCTGTGCTGTAACAGAGACCTGGTTAAAGCCAGAAGGAAGCACTCCTGCAGTATCAGCCTATAATTAATTCCACAAATTTTGGCTGCAGAACGTGGAATGAAAGGTTCCAAAGGTTATGGTATTTTCATATTCATAAAGGATGCACACACCTCCAGAGTGGTGGACCAACATTATGCATTACAGAACTTGCAGGCATTGCTGACATTAGGTAAGAGTGGTTCAGGTTGTAGCCTGCTATAGGTCCCCATACATGTCTCAAGACTCACACTCCATGTCCATAAACCCCCCTGGAGAATATTAGCGTCCAACCTAACACTATCATACTGGTTGACTTCAACTACCCCACCATTAACTGGAAAGCTACACATGTACCGATGCACATGCCTATCACATCGACCTGGTCCTTCCTAACATGGGCAACTGTTGCTCTACACCAATAGTCAACTCCTCCCTTGTTATATCTGAACACAAATTAATCACCTTTGGAAATCCACAGCCCTCCTACCCCCCGCCCCCCCTGCACAGGTAACCACCATGAAAAGCCTTTCCAAAGATAACTATGACCACATAAAATCAGAGGTGGCTTACCTCATTGCAGCCATGCAAATGGAGACTAGTTGCATGACAGCTGAATCAAACAACAATGCACTATGAACACGTACACAAATGCATGGATACCACCTTACCCAATACAACCAGGACCCTCACCTGCAAAAAAAGGAAGCTGATCTGGTGGTCCCCTGCCATAAACAAACTGTACAACAGAAGGAGGAAACCAATATGCAATAAGATGAAGTCCCAAGACAGGAAATAAATCCTTATCAGTCTCAATGAATAGTTGAGATTCCTCATCAAATACTACAAAGTTAGCTGTGAGAACAGAATTGGAGCACATGGTAAAGACAACCACAAGGCTTTATACAGTTATGTAAAGACTCTCCATGGCAATACCAAGAACTGTTCTGAGCTACTAGATAATGGTACCTCCCAGACCGAGGCAACATAAAATGCCAATATACTGGCTGGCATTTTCAGTGCAAACATACCTCTCAACCCCCCCAAAGGACCAATCACAATACCAGTAGAGCACTAGGCAGCCAGAAGTACAGGTTTAAACACCACTGTCCAAGGCCAAGAATACAGCTTCTATGGGACCTAAGAATATCCCTGGCTGTGTTCTATATGAACTGCAGAGTGACCTGGCACCTTATCTGGGTGCCCTGTTCAAGCACAGCCTCCCCTCAGGCTTTGTCCCTACTGAAGTGTGCACTGCTACAGTCACCCTTCTCCACAAACAGGGTGCAACTACAGACCCTGGGAAATACCACCCCAACCACCTAACAAGTCTGTTATGCTAAGCTATGGAATGCATCATCGTGCACCTATTAAACAGAGATATGGGAATCTGCAGGCTCAGGATCCCACACAATTTACCTTTGTGAAGGGTAGGTCATACCTGCTCATTCAACCTGGTCAGCTTCTTGGTGTCAGTCACCTGAGCTGTGGATGAAGGCAAGGTGACACATACAGCCTACACTGATCTGGCCAAAGCCTTTGATAACATTCCCCACTCACTAAGCTCGGCATCAACCCCTAAATCACTAGGTTGGAACAGAGGCACAAACACAGGGGTAGATTGAACATACTGCTGTCATACACTGAGACAGTTGCAGATGTCACTGGATTTGTTGCAACATCCTTTATGAGGAATATGACATTGGTAATACCAATAGATGTGAGTATTTACTGACTGCATTCCCCAGAGTCCACAACTGACTTACCAAGGATACCAACTGTCTGGTGAACACACAAAACTTAACAGGCAGACATGTGGCCAGTCTGTGGACAGCGTGCTAGTGGAGAGGTATGTCAGAGACATATCACTGTGAGTCATGACATCACACATTAAATGCATGTCCACACAAACCCTGTCAATCTATCAATCCACCATGTGTATAACAGCACTGATGACATAGAATTTGTTCACAAATCTGGGGATATGTCCCCCATGTTGGTTGGCTGTCTCCACATGTCCTGTCCTGTGACATATTTGCCACCCACTGTATGTGAATCTGTAGTCCACCACTTCTGTAATGTCCCTCACACAGGCAAGGAAATGGGGCAAGGTCCATATTAAGGAATGTCCCATATGTTGGAACTAGCAGCAGTGTCCAGGCCCACAGCACAATGCAATGTGGGAACCTACATAGTGGTATGGCCGTAGCAATACCTGACTTCTGCACATCTGTACAGAGGACAGACAGAAAGTAGATAGCCAACAAGTTATGCATTAGGATGAATGTTTTGAAAGATACACATCTGAAACTGAAGGGTATTCCATTTCTACATAACAGCAGTCTTCAATTACATGTCCAGAAATCATAGTAGTCTACAGTTAATATCAACATATCAGATCAATATCCAATAGGAAATGCATATAAACATACAGCTCAAACACCAAGAACAAGATACTCAGTACTCAGGGTCCAGCTTTGCATGCAAGGGTGTATGGTTCCAGTACTGAAATTTGCAATCTACTTTTACTTGAAAAAGCACTGTTAAAAGTACTAACATAATGATACAATATGTGTTAAACTATTTCTGTCAAGCAGTGTACTGTAGCTCGTGTAACATGCAAGTGTGACTGCATATAACCTGGGATACTACCCATGTATGAAATAAATCCAAAGAGAAAAGATTGTGGTACTACCCATGTATACCCAGGTGTCCCATACAGTATACTCACACCCCTTGCTCCTGTAATAACAGCACATAGAAGCATGTTATATACAGAAAATTAAATACACTTATTAAAGATGTCATTACCCAATTTTATCAGACTGGAATGTGATCACTGGTTACCAGGCCTAAGCTATGATTAGTAGGTTTTAGCATTGCTTAACTGTAAATGCTAAGCAATTTTGTGCACTGGTAAGCAAAGCCTACATGGTGTAAGAGCCTATTCGTTTAACCATACGTTAGCACCGCTTACCGTTGCGCAAACCCATGCAAACATGCTCAGAGTTGCTCAAAACTGCCTTAACCACTCTGTATCCAACAGTCCTTGTTCTGCCTAGCAACAAAATAAACAGCCCTTGCACGTCTTGAACCCCATACCCTGCACACCATAGCCTATGCAATTTACAAGTAAGCCACCTCAGCTGTATTGTTTGAGGATGTTTTCTCAAACATACCCTTCTTTACAGCCAGTTTACAATAGGGAAGAGACAAGTGTGCAATTAGGAAGGATTAGTATCTATAAATATATATATATCTGAATAGAAACATACACAGAGATAGTGAGAGATATGTAGGGAGATCCATATATGTGTACAACAATATATAGATATATTACCAATAAATACTGAGGTGTATACACACACACACACACACACACACATATATATATATATATATATATATATATATATATATATATATATATATATATATATACTGTAACAGCCAAATATCAATCACATGCCAGCATCTAACATATGAAACAGTCAGTCATGTCACTCCACAACTATGAGTATCACTCCGCATCCATGTGGGTATGAATGACTAGGGACACACCAACCTGGACTACATGGCAGAAGACATGGTTGAACTTTCTGATTATGCGGTCCAGGCAGGTGTGACAGTAGCCCTGGGCAGTGTACCACTGTCACCCAGATTGATGCTGCGGTACTATCAACAGATGGTTGACTGCAACATTGGCTTATGTGTTATGTGTCATTCTCAGGGTATCCAGAACCTCTCTGCTTGGGATGACATGATTAACAGAACCCAATGACTTGCCATGGATGTCCTAAATCTGTCACTGCTGGGTTGCCAGGTACTGGCTAAGTGGCTTGCCTCACCTATGGTGTCTTATTAGGCAGTGTTCCTAATGTTATTACCACCATAACAGCTACACATGTATACAAACTGAGGGTCATGCTGCTCAACAGTGGACATCTAATTGTCAGGATGCAGTCACTCATAGCACTCGTTAGAGTGGAGGACACATGTCTGCTGTAATGGAGAGGTGGTTCACATCAGCAGACAGCAGACCTGCACTATCAGGCTATGAAGCATTCCACAGCTGTCAGCCCCCAAACATGGACCACACCACACCTCCACAGGTGGTGGTGTCTCCATATTCATTATGGATAGGAACACCTCCAGACTAGTATCCAATCATAATGCATTGGAGAAACTTCCGGTACAACTGCCTTGGGGTAATAGTGAAATCCAGACCATAGCCTGCTATGGGTCCACATCTCTGTCCCTAGACTGTCAATGCACATTCCTCAACACCCTGCCGTCTATGATGGTCCAATGCAACACTGACGTAGTATGAGTCTTCAACTAGCATGTTGGGGAATGTAGCCAAGCACCAGTACAGTGGCCCAGCACTACTGGTATTCATCATTTCCATTGCCCTAGTCCAACTCATACTGACCCCTGGTAGAGGATGCAACAACCTTGACCTGTATTGACCACTTAAATATGGGACCATTGCTCATCCACAGATGTCAATCCCTGCATGGTGAGATTCACACAGGCTGTAATCAACATAGAACTCAACATGTCAGCTACACCCCCCACAAAGATAACCACCTGGCAAAACCTCTCCAAAGCTGACTTTTCAGCCATGAAAACAGGGGTGGATGTCTTCACTGCACCCATGGCAATGTGAACTAGCTGCATGACTGTAGAATCATATACATAGGCACTGTACAAACATGTACATGAATGCATGGTACTAGCCAGAGCCAACAGAAGCCAGACACTGTCCTCCAAACACTGGGCGACAATGTGATGGTCACCTGCCATTACTAAAGTGTACATCACAAGAAGGACACTATTGCAGGGAAAGGTAGTGTCCCATGACTGTTGAACTCCCTTATTATTCTCAAACACAGCTTTGGATCCCTCATGGAATCCCCGACAGGCATCTATGGCAGCAGAGATGCAGCAGACACTGATGACAGTCACAACAGCCTTTAATAGTTACATCAACAACCATCACAGCATTAAACACAAGTGCTGCGAGTTATTGCACAAAGCTAATACCTATCCTGAGACAACAGATATTGGCCACAGTCTTGGCACTACATTCAGTGCCAGCTTTACCCCTCTCTCCCCCACAAGCGAAGTGCTGAGTGAATGTGTTCTCACATGCTGTATCCCACTTCCGTTCTAGACATCTGTGTGACACCAGGATGTGACCCTGCAGCAAGGCCACAGGGTATGGCAGTGTAGTGACACATCCACTATGTCATAGGCAGGGTACAGTATGTGCACGGTAATCCCCGGTCTGTAACAGAGTGATTGCATGTGTCTCACAGATTATAGGGCTGAGGGTTGTACATAGGTATATGTTGATGTACAACATCTGTTGTAGCATGGAGAATGGCACATGTTCTGGTTTGGACACACCTCCGATTGCTAATAACCACAGCCACAGCAGATATTCATCAAACAAACACACTGGGATTACTATTCAAACACACACACACACGCACACACACACACACACATGCATGCACACGCGCACACACACACACACACACACACACACACACACACACACACACACACACACACACACACACACACACACACACACACACACACACACACACTTGCCAATACTGAGATCCATAGGTTCATTGCTTCATAGGTGTGTAGTAGGTGAATGGGCCTGAAGGCTCTACAAGGCTAGCCCAAGGGAATACCCTGGCATCAGGCCACATGACAATAGCCGCCAGTGTGGCTCAGGAGTATAGTCACTAGAGTGGTCCCCAGGGTGGGTATTGTAGTCCCAATCCACTCATCCACATTTCTACTGTGGGTGGCCAATGATGTGCACTGCTTTCCATGTATGTTATTTACATTCCATAACATCATGGACAGTGTCTGGGTTGTGCACATGTCCCACATGCATGTTCTTTGACGTGTGGAAGTGTGCTTGAGGTCTCTAGGGCATGTTGTGTGGACATACTGGTATTTTCTGATGTAGCATTCCTGACCTCATTTGGTGATACCTGGCTATATAACTGAGGTAGTGATTGCACCTACATTGACAGTATGATACGGGTATTCAGTGGAGTTAGTGGCATCTGTCCATACAGGGCATGTGTATAAGGCATGGTATTCCCTTTGTGGGGTACATTTTCAGACACTACAGTTGTTGCAGGAGTCCAGTGGGGAACATGGCAAAAGGGCCACTGTATACATTGATTGGGCTACTGAGGGGATAGAACAGGGGGCCATGTCCTTTTACTTGCTGGATAACACACACTCATTCAGGAGATGTAACACATCAAAGTACTTTCTGATGTCAGTGGCACTGTTGTGGTCAACAGGCATGTAGTCCACTGCAGTCACATCATGTGTACTATCTGTGGGCAATATTCAGGGGAACTACCGATATAGTGGTTGTTGTCTAGCCAAGTGTGTCTGTGTATGATACGTGGGTGGAGAGTGGTCTCTGAGTATTAGAAGGGTTGCCTATATTGTTCACTAATTCATACTGTCACATAGTCATTGCACATGGCACTAGACATTTAGGACTGTGGATTGTCTACACCAACCACTATGGTGTTTGACAACTGTTGGTGTTGTAATGTGGACATTGTGATATATACTAGGTCCTCAACATAATAATTTACCAAAACCCACCCCTCAATGGATCCTGTTATTACACAATCACACCGACCCCCACACAGGATACTGATGACACACACTTGCCACACACTTGCCAGTACTGAGTTTCAAACCCCTACCTAATTATGTATTGCTGCTACAGTGTAACACATTTATCACACTAGCACAGAGCTTATAGGATGGATGTTGTCCCAAGGTACTTTTAAGGTGAGGAACACCACCAGCCCTTGTAAAGACTAGCATTGGGTGATGTAGTGGGTGAGATATTCCACAAAATATTTCACCCTACACACACATTTACATTTGTCAGGGCTGAGACTCAAATCTCTATGTAACTATCTTTTTGGACCATTATGTTACGCATTTACCACATGCACCACTGACATTACATGGTTTAGGTTTGCCAACAGGTATTTCAAAGGTGGATGATATCTACAGGACTGCTAACATCAGGCACTGAAATGTGTACTGGGTGTAAATGGGGCCAAAATCTTTTGAGGTACAAGCATATATATGTAGACATATGTACACGCACAAACACTTGCCAAAAATGAGATTCAAACCCCTACCTATGTAGTTATTGCTACTATATTGTTCCGCAATTATCGCACATGCCGTGGAGCTTACATGTTGAAGGGCTGTCCAAAGGTATCTTTGAAGCTGAGTGAAATCAGCAGCACTGCTAAAGGAGGGTAGAAGGGAAGTGTTGTATGTGTGAATGACCACAAAATCATGTCCCTATAAAGATACACACACACACTCTCTCACACAAACACTCACATTTACTCAGTTGCCAGGATCAGAAATTAACTCCTATCTAACTAGTTTGCTACACTATAGCATTATGCAGTTATCACAAGTGCCACAGAGCTTATATGTTGAAGAGCTGTCCAAAGGTATCTTTGAAGGTGAGTGACATCAGCAGCTGTGCTAAAGGAGGGGTAAGAGAAATGTTGTAAGTGTGAATGACCACAAAATTGGGTCTTTATAAGGATACACACACTCTCTCACACAAACACTCACATTTACACAGCTGCCAGGTTCAGGATTGGAACTCCTACCTTACTAGTTTGCTACACTATAGCATTATGCAGTTATCACAAGCACCACTGAGCTTATATGCTGGAGAGCTGTCCAAAGGTATCTTTGAAGGTGAGTGACATCAGCAGCTGTGCCAAAAGAGAAGTAAGGAAAGTGTTGTAAGTGTGAATGACCGCAAAATCAGGTCTCTACAAAGATACACACAAATACTCACATTTACCAGGATCAGGATTGAACTTCTACCTAACTAGTTTGCTACATTATAGTATTATGCAGTTATCACAAACACCACAGAGCTTATATGTTGGAGAGCTGTCCAAAGGTATCTTTGAAGGTGAGTGACATCAGCAGCAATGTTGAAGGAGGGTTAAGGGAGATTTAGTGAGTGTGAATGGCCTCAACCATATTCATCTAGAAACACACACACACACACACACACACACACACACACACACACACACACACTCACACACAGTTTTACATTTGACAGGACTGAGATTACAACTGCTACATGGATACCTATTTGTACTGTAGTGTTACACAGTTATCACAAGCACCACTGACACTATAGGGCTGAGGGCTAACCAAAGGTATTTCTACAGTGAATGACATCAGCACATCATGTGATATAGGCCAATGGGATGTGTAGTGGTTGGGACAGGCCTCATAATGGGATTCTCTCTGTCGCTGTCTGTCTTTCTCTTCCCCACGTCTCTGTGTGTGTATTTTGATATATTATATTATGTTGGCCTTAGATATGTGCGTGTATTCATATCCAGTGTGTGTGTGTGTGTGTGTGTGTGTGTGTGTGTGTGTGTGTGTGTGTGTGAAGTATCAATGGTGTACAATTTGGTGTGTGTGTGTGTGTGTGTGTGTGTGTGTGTGTGTGTGTGTGTGTGTGTGTGTGTGTGTGTGTGTGCACAGACAGCTGCAAATAACTGATATCTGTAGTCCACTGTGTTGTGAGAAAATAACTGATATCTGTAGTCCACTGTGTTGTGAGACATTGGCTTAATTTCCCTAAGTGTAGGCGCATGCCCAATATGACCTTCTATATTGAGTGTGTGCATCCATTCAGGGGAGGGTTGGACTCCAGTTCAGGGCTTTGTGTGCTACAGCTACACCTAGAAAACTGTTTCAGCCAGGATATCTGTAGATAGGTTGCCAATATGGACACACAATGGGCTTAACATACGGGGGATACTGTAACTATTGCTGTCTGTGCTGCTTGTGTGACATGTTTGGTTGTAGCATAGATATTCTGACATATGTACTGTTTTACACTGTGATGTGTCAAGTCATCATTTGCTCACAGTTATTCACCGGGAAATACAATATGAATGAAGCTGAGACCAATATTCTGAGGGATATAGACTACATATTCTGGCACACACCTGCCATTGTGGAAGGGTAGCTACAGACAATAGACTGCTGGTTCTGTGTAAATGATACAGCACCTTGTCAGTATGCAGGCTGGGGTTACCCTCCTTGTGCTTTTCTCAACTTAATGGAATGACCATATCCTGCTGGGGCCAAACCTCTTAGTTGTACAGATATACCCAGGTTATCCAGCGGCAGGATTCATATATCTGGTCAGTTTGCCTTCACATTGTAGTTTACAAGTGGTTTTGTGTCTATTCATTCATGGGTTTGCATTTGGGAGTAGTATGGGCAGACATTATAGTTTCAGACTTCACACACTCCATGACATCCATGCTTTACACCCCGCACTCTGTTATTCTCTCCTCCACCTAACATTATGTAAGCAATAGCTCAGTGGTATCCCTATAGTTGGGACTTTATCCCAATATTATTTATGGCCTGATCCACAGTCCTTGCAGTAGGACAAGGGGAGGCATGCCGCTGGCATTTGTCAACATGGCCTTCCATTTGTTTTCTGTTTACTGTGTTAGGTTGTTAGTTGGGACCACCTGACATTCTGTACACTGGCACTATGACTGAGACATGGGCCTTTGCCAGAGGACTGTAGGCCATTTGAGAGTGCTTCAGGCCATCTGTTACTGCATTTCTACATAGGATTGTGGGGGGTGCACACCTGCAGACTTCAACGTTTGAAATGACTGTACTGATATTTCGGTTGCTCTGTTGGCTTCCATTTCATATTGTATTGTGACCTATCATGCAGACAGGAGGCATATCAGTAGAGTACACATGTTAGATCTTAATGGCATACATTTCAGTTTCAGACTTCTTACCCTTCAGAACTAGAATACAACTTCCAGACCTGTTGTAGTATGTCTGTGTAGGTCTGGTGGGGGGCTGTTGACTATTTCCATCATTTGGTGGCCTTAGCCCGGCCTTTCTTCATGGTCATCTACACCTGTCCTGCAGAGTGAGGCTGGTGGTGGATATGTGATGCTCATTGACATCCATGTGTATGACTTATTGACACCCACAGTTCTTTGGACCATCACATGTACTGCAGTGGGGGTTATCACCTTGTGTAGTGCTACCTAGAATGTTGACACCTGTATTTGTTATGAATTTCCTGCTGTCCCATATAGCTGTCTGCTGCTATCCCATTCAGCCACCCAATTCCCTTGCATGCTTGCATCCATATCATACATACAAGTATGAGAACATACTACTCCATTTAGTAATTGAAAGGAAGAGTGACTTAACTTGTTGCTGGGCCAGTGCTGAGGACAGTGATGGAGGGCTGACTATGTCAGATGTACATAGTACACTCCCTGCACATGGTAAAGCTCAGGTAGTGTCATGTTTGGCATCCCTTTTACTGTATGTGCGAGTCGAAGAGAGGTATCAATCCCTGGGTCACTATAGTGTCAGTGTGTGTGCTATGCATTGACTCTTTGCCAAGGCCTGGGCATACTGTGCACTCCTCCTTCTGCCTACAGGGGCAGGCTCAGGATGTTCCTACTCTGAGTCCCTTTGTGCCTGTGCTGGCATTGGCAATGGTGGGGGGCTGTGTGGCCCTTCCCTGTGCTGTTCCTGCTGTAGCTGTTTCCACAGGATCATATTGTGTAGCGTGGCACATACTATAAACATTTGTGTACATGTAGCTGGACAGTATTGCAAGGCTCCACTGGATATGTCAAGGCAGTGGAACCGTGACTTAAGCATCCAAAACTCACACTCTACAATGATCCTGGTTTGTGCGTATGCCTCATTATGGTGTTCTTGTTCAGGTGTGTGTGCATTTCTGATGGGTGTCATCAGCCACGGCTCCAGTGTATAGCCAGCATCCCCCACTAGATGTCCATATGGGATGTCCCCCCTGGCAAATGCCTGATACAGCTGTGAGCAATGCCAGATGTGGGAGCCATGATAGCTTCCAGGGCTGCCAGCACACACATTCATGATAATGCCCTGGGCATTCTACACAACCTGGCAGTAGATGGAGGGTAAGCCCTTGTGGTTTATGTAGACCCTGCCCCGCTCACCAGGTGGTGCTTTGATGTGGATGTGCGTGCAATCTATAGCACCAACTACGTCAGGGTATTTTGCTATATGATGGAAGAGATGCATATGTCTGGTCACCACCTCACGGGTGGTGAGGAAATATATGTGCTCATTGGCATGCTGTGTCATGGCATCCAGGAACTGGTGGAGTACCCTGGATGCTGATGCCTGTGAGACCCCCATGATATCCCCAGTTGGTCTTTGGAAGGTACCTGCGACTAGTATTCTTAAGCCTAGACATACCTTGGTATCCGCTGGGATGGGTTCCCATCTATTAGTTGTGTGTCTAAGGCATGGCCGGCACAGCTCAACGATTTGCTGTAGAATGTACCTGTCTACTCTATAGCACTCTACTACCTCCAGCTCATGTATGGCCTGGTAAGTTACCCTGGGTCTGTACATTCTTCTCCTCCTTCTTACTGTGGGTCAGTTGTCAGCATTCTCCTCTTTACCACCCTCATTCTCTAGCACATATTGATGGAGTAAAGCAGCAGCCTCTAACATTTTTAGTTAGCTTTGCCAGTTAAAAAAAAAACATCTGTGTACACCAGTGGTGCAAAGTTTGTGGGAAAAACAGTCTGTAGGGTGTTTGCATAGTTTATATTAGTGCGCTGGACTGCTGCATGTGTAATTGGCTGATCCTGATACATTCCACCTGCCAGCTATGCTAGTTCTCCTTGATTGCCTTCCTACTGCTCTTTCCCCTTCCCAGTTCCAACCTACTTAAAACCCAAGGTGCACCATGCATACCCAGTGCTCATATGGAAACAGTGCTGCCATTTCCTCTTTTTTTTTTTTATATCCAATTGTCCAATGTGCAGTGCGCACACCCATTTAGGCTATATACACAGTGCTCAGGCACATCTGACACATCCCCTTCCTTAGCTGTGCTTAGCTAAAGGCAGACATGGGCCGCAGAGCTCCATTGAGTTTACAGCAAGCATGACACACCCCCTTATGAAGTCATCCAGCTCTTAGACTTGCTCTTTTGTATTGCTGCACCTACATGGTTAGGTACAAGCTGACACTTTGAAGAAATCTGTGATTCAGTATAACTCCCCTCATTTGCATACCCAAGTGTGTAGGTCATTAGTTACTGTACTTAAATGGACCCTTTCACCTTGACAACCAGTGCTCCCTGGTATTGTTTACATTCTGCATGCCATTGACTATAATGGCAAAATGCAGATTTAACTTAAAATTGACTTTCCTCATTTTTTTTTTTTATTTTTGGCACAATCCCATTTGTGAGCCACTGCCCTAAGCTTAAATGGCCGAGATGGCCAAGATCAGGCAAAAAAAAAAAAAGTTTAATTTAAAAAAAAATAAACTGTTTTTAATGCCAATGGCCTTATATTTGGCTATTGGTATGTGTATTAAACATAATACATGCTTTTACATGAGCTGTCATGTCTCTGTTTTGTGAGATGCAGAAATGTACTCAGTTATTTTCTGAATACATTTCTGCACTGACGCTGCTCTAGCACGGAGACCTGGCAGTTTTCACCAGCAATGAGGTGTTTTGCATATTTACCAGTTTCCCATGCTAGAACAGTGTACGGCCACTTGTGCACGTGAAAATGGCACTTTCCTGGATCGCTCAGTGGCTATTTTCTGTGCAGGACCTCCTGCACTGTTCCTGCACAGAAAAATGGCCTTTGTGAATTCTGGGGACATAGTTAACATATTTACAGCCTCAAGCATCAGTGCTCAATGCCTAGAATATACAATAAGTATATCAACTGATTCTATAATTAAATTAAGCCCTTTAACAATGTCTGTGATAGGATAAATCATGTTATCATTGCTTGTGCACTGAATTAAGTCAATCCGACTTATACACAGTTAGTATGCTTTCTCTAATTGCTTAAACCATATTACTATAATGAAAATATTTAAATCTTTAGTGATATTTTTATTAGTTCTAACTATATAATTAATAATAATGTGAGTTATTTACTAAACATTAATAGATACTTTTTCAAGAAATTAACTTTATAAGTTTATATAAATAAGAAAATCTTTTACATTAAGCAAGTGCCCATATTTCCTTTTCCATCACATTTTGTTAGAATAAAAAAGTGTCCATCTGAAACAAAAGCAATGACTGACTTGATATATTGAAGCAAAGTAATATTGTGTTATATATTAAATATAAGTCAATTGTCTTAATTTCTTCTGTTTCTCATTTACCTTCCTTCCACTTTTTCTGCATGTTTCTTCAAAGAGGTACTATTCCAGTCCATCTCTTCTACTTGATCTCAAATTTTATTTGTCTTTAAATAAATCATATCAGTTTCTAGGATTTGAAATGTTTTGATGTAAACAGGAAAAATATTTTAAGTCTTACAGGAAACAATAAGTGTACTTTAAATTGTCTTTTCATTAATTCTTTCACCAAATGTAGGAATGTTCTTCTTTTTCACATTAGTGTTGTAGAGTAATTATTGTCAAACCTTATTACATTGTCATTTATTTTAAATGGCAAATTAGTCCATGCTGTTTTTAATATCAGTTATTGATCTTGTCTAGTAAAGAAGTTAACAATTATGGACCTCAGTTAGGAGTTTTTCTTCAATGAAGGGATAACAAATCAGCTATGTACTCTCTCAATACCAAAATACAACGATTCTTATAGATTTAAAGTTTTGGAAGCCAAGATGTATGTAAGTTTACTATAGTGTCACCTTCTATTTTTTCTGGCAAACCAAATATTCAAGTATGGTTTCTTCCTGATCTGTTTTCTAAGTCATCAATTTTGTTTAACAGTATGGTATTCTGTTTTAAGAGAAATTCTATATTATGTTCTCTTTCCAACATCCTTCCTTCTATATCACTTAGTGCATCTTCCATTCCCAAAAGCTGAGGATTCTGTTGTTTTATAATTTCATGAGGTTGTTCCATTTGTTTTATACTTTTCTCCTTAAAACTATCCCATTTATTACCCATTTTTTTCCATTTTTATTGAAAGCTCTTGTATATTTGTAATAACTGACTACAGTTCCTTTTTTTAATGATGAGTCCTGTGAATTAACTTTTAAATGGCTCATTTCAAAGCTGTAAGTAAAAACCTTTCTTTCAAAATGTTGACAGGAAAATAACATTTTTTAAGATAATATCCTTCAGTATGCCATTAAGATTATAATCCCATATAAAGAAGATAATTAGGATGCCATAGAATTAGAATTTCCTGTCAAAAATATAATTCAAATATCAGAGCAAAAGAAAGCTGCTGTTAGTCTGTCACTATCTTGTCTACCTCTCTTGGGATTTATAAAGATGTTGTATCTTTCGGCTTTTCCCGGTTAGGGGTCGCCACAGCGGAACTCCGGTCCACTAATGATTGGCAGTAGATTTTTACATACCAAGCTGCCAGCCCTGACGCACAAACTTCAACGAAGGTATGCCCATTCACTCATGTCTCCACACAGAAGACGATTTAGCTGAGAATCGAACAGGACAACGTCTTACTGTGAGGCGACAACGCTACCGCAGCACCACCACTGCAGTGAATTCTAAAAACCCAAATAATTTCCACATACCAGAAATATTTGCATAAGGAAAAATAACATCTGACTTTATCCTCTGCAACATACATGCAGCATGGACAGCCTACAATTCCTACTCTAGCAAGTGCAGTAAATGATAAAAATTAAATAAAATACCTCTCCCAAAAATTATGTTATTACCTAATCTGACTGTCCCAGATGGCATCAATATGCTGCCTACTCTAACCATGGACAAAATGGCATATAGAGACACCCCCAAAAGATCCCTACTATGCATATAGACTCTTAAACATGCATTCTGAAAATACTGCCTCAGTCCTTTCTTCACACGGAAGATTCAGATCCAAACATAGTCTTACAAAATCACTAGTTCAGTCAATTTATGCCATCTTTCAGGCACAATTAGAAGATCTAGATGACAAAGTCAGCTCTATCATTCTTAACATTACAACATGAGCCAAGCAGGTATAGCCAAAACAAGCAGATAAAACAGACAAAGATACAAACAAGTAAATGAAATAACTACAACCACTCCAACTGCAACTGAATGGAAAAGGGATGAAATGAAGTGACAAATCTAAGGTGAGTATTCTTTACCATGCAAGTTCCTTCACTGCTATTTTAGCATTCTTATCTTATTCTTATCTTATTCTTATCTTATGGCTAGAATCTACAATTCTTCAACAGAAGAGAAGGTACCAGCTGGCAGCCTCAAAAGAACGTTTGAAGTGATGACCATCCCAAGCATTAGGCTGACAGTCAAGCTTGTAATTTTTCTCAATATGTGTACTTAAGAACACGCTGCTGCCTCACAAATCTCACCTGCTGACATGGCTCTTAAATTAATCATCAAAGGTTGCTGTTAGGGCACTGAGCTTTGAATGGACTCTCAAAGAGTGTATTAGCCATTTTATAGTAAAATCCAATGTAGTAGGCCAGTTTATTGGATTATTTTTTGTTATTTTGTAACTTACTCAAATTAAAGAAAATAATCGATCAGACTCCTGATATGACTGGTCCTGAAAATGCATTAACTGATAAAGAAAAACTCTGCTCAAATGGATGAGGAGCCTGTAGCAGAGAAAGGGAATTCCCAGAGAAACATATTTGTCTCTCTAACTTGTCCTATTTATGTTTCCAGAAAAAAAAATATGTCTTTTGATCTAGTAATTCTAATGCAGTTTGTTTTGTAGATGTGCAAAGGGTCATAAAAACAAGTTCCAGGGATGCCATGTACACCAGGCAAAGATCACCTCTTAGTAGTCTGCATGATATAGAGTAAAGAGAAAACACTGAGGTAATCAATGTAGGACATAACAGTATAATTTTGATGAAGAAGCTATAGGTCTTCTTATAAATGTTATTCATGGGTCTTTGGTAAATATGCCCTGTTCAACATATATGTAATGAGTGCTTCCTTGTCTTATCTAAATTTCACTTTCATATCCTACTTTTGTAAATTGTGTATCATCACCTGCAATTTAGAAAATGCCTTCTATTAAGACTTTCTGAAAATGCTTTATAGTGATTTGAAGTTATTTTCACCTGAAATTTCTTGCATTCATTCATTATTGTTAGCATATATAATCTGTGCATCTGTAAATGGTCGTAACCCACAGACCAATGTTATGCTCTCTATTAGGATCAGAGATCCTATACTATTCTGACAGGCACCTATCTGCAATGTAACACTGAAACATCTATAAAAAGTTTAATATGTTCCGGTTTGTATCTCTATTCTCATGTTACATTTTGCTCTGACATATTTCTCAGAGGCATAGTGATCTCAAACGTATGCACAAACATAGGAAATTCTTCAATATTCTGAGGAAATTATGTGCTGTCTGCTTGTCTTCTGGTTTTGGCATTTGGCCAGCTGTTCTCATTTTTTTTCTGCATGAGGTTTCTTTCACACTTCCATTAGCATATGACTCTTGTATTTCAGACTATTCATTCTTAGTTTATAATCTCATATATCTAACTTGAAATTATCCTGTCTCAGCCTATTTAACAACTGCACCAGTCTTGTGCCATGCTCTTCTCATACCTGATCCACACCAGTAGATCAGCAGTTATACCTATAACTTTTCCATGCTTTTTTCGACCTGTCAAACAAATTTTTGGATCATATATGTCCTGATACAATGCCAGATAGAAGTCTTAGGAATGTATACCATTTGAAACTTTTTCATCTAGCTTTGTATCCCATAATTTATATTTTCCGTGTGGCACTGAAAAGAACTTAGAATTTTGCACTAAGTCCACTTCTTCATTAGAAAGCAATTGGTACTGATGTCATTTAATTATTTTATTAATATCTTTTAGATCAATAAAAAAGTGAATCTTCTATTGTTTCACAACAGCAAGAATATAACTCATGTATTTTGTTAAGTTCTAATTGTTTTTTAGTAAAATCTAAGCTTTTGTCTCTCTTTATTTCTTTTTCTACTTTAGTTCATAGCTCCATTTTTGCTTTCCTTGGTGCATGTATCACTTGCACTGCATCAGCTTTATTTGTATTTGGTATTCTACTTCAGACTTCATAAGCATGTAAATAAATCCCCAAAGTCACACAGGATATCCTTGCAATGCATCTGTGTTGTATTTGATATTCATCTGTAATTTTATGGCTCTTGCTTTACATTTGATGCATTTGCTTTTACACTGAGAACTTGTTTCACCATTCCATGCTTTTCAGAAGCTATTTAACTCAAAATATTAGGATAACTAACTTGCTAAAATTAAAATATATCACATTTTTACTTTGATACTTTCATGTCTTAGCAGTTTTCTTATCAAATATTGTTGACTGGTGACCAGAATGTAAACACTCCCTGGGATTCAAGAAGCTCGGCGCAAGGACGGTTTTAGCCTTGCACTGAGCGTCCTCACTACAGATGGTGCAGCAGCGCCATATGAATATGTATGAGGGCACATCATCGCACCCATGACATGCACAGGAAACATGTGCGAGTGCAGTGGGAGTGTAAAAGTGCTCTATGGAGGCGTAAACATGCACCGACAGTTGCAAAACTTACTATGCCTACTAGTAGAGCCCACCCCTAATAGTAAATCAGTAATTCAGTGTCCATGAATACCAAAATGTCTGCTAAGCATAAAAGAGTGTCCACGAACAATGAAATAAAATCAAAGTAGTAAACACACAAGCACGTAGTGGAATGTTGAGCCCTATCCCTAGAACTTTCACAGTTTGATTCCCCGTGTCCCTTTTATAGATTTGAATTGCTGCAATATCGAAGGTGTAAGCAAAGCTCAGCGTGTTTGCCCATCCCTGCCCTCCGCCGAGCATAGCTTACACATCAAATTCATTCAAATAGAGAAAAACATGCAGAATCAACGTAAATGTCAATAGTGTCATGTTTAGAGCATCTGCCTAGGCATTCACGGTTCAAGCCCAACAATAACACATATCATTTTCCATGTGGAATGAATGTCGTTTTGCTGTAAAACTGACATAAGAGTATCGCATGAGATATTTAATTTGAATATCATTCAAGCAAAGTGGCACTGTCATAATGAATAGGGCACTAGTAAGCAGGTGTAAGCACAAATAAGCAGCAGTAATCACATATAAGTACAGTAAGCAAGTCCGAGTGCGCTTGCGCAGGTCTAAGCAGTGGCCAGCATAGGAAATGCATATAAGTATGGACAGATATATATATATATATATATATATATATATATATATATATATATATTTATGAAGAAAGAACAACATAACAATAAAGCATACAAAAGAAATGAGAAGGGAATCAACAGCAACCCCAGTATTATATAGCGCTGTCGGCATATTTCATATCAAACTGGGCAGGAGTGAGCAAAGCACTGCTACTCACACCACAGGCAGGATATTACCAATGGGAGTAACATTGTTGATCCGCTAAGTCTACTTAACACACAGAGGGTAGTCCCTGGTGGGACCACCCAAAAATTGATAGACTATTTGGCCATTCGACCATTAAACAAGCAAGGGCAGGTATGTTCAAGGACTAAATGGTGGGAGAACCTGAGAATACATGGGTTGGGACAACATACGTGTAGGGCCCCTAACGCTCGGGTGAGGGCAATGTGTGGAGGTGTGTCATGGCTGCGATAACAAGTGGACAATGGATAGTATGCATGTATGTTGAACACGGGCGGGGTGGAGGAACTATGGGTATGAAATTATGGAGCCAGGCGTGCCAGGGTTGGATGGGCTGGTTCTAACTGGACCTCCCCGTGGAGGTCAGCAAGTTTGTTATAAGTATATATGCATACACACATGCAGACATCAATATGGAGAAGTACATTCTCTGTAACACATTCATTCCATTTGCAGACATAAATAACATGAATGTGCCCTTACAAACCTCGACAGTAGATAGAATAATAGGTTGTGCATAAGAGGGAAGGGACGAAACTGCTAAAACGCAGAAGTGTGTACGTCTGAAGTCAGTGCTTTGTTTGAAAAAGTCAAATGTGAGGAATTTCCTACACATGGAATCATTCCTGTGATCTGCCTGCTATGGCAACGCCAATTACTAAACCGGTCTATTTGTAAAAGAAATATGCCGAACACGTACAAAATTAGGCTCTCATGTGTAACGTATGCGTTACCACATAGTCATACTTATTAATTTATTGTAGTGTCATGTTAGAGTAAGGATGTATAGAGTTGCCACCTTTTCAAATGTCCAAAGTGGGACATCTTTTGTACAAACATCAGATTTTGCAGGCTGAAACATATTCATGGCCATCCGAAAGGACAGAACTTCACTTTTTTGCCAAAATAAAAGCATATTCTTGTAGCATTTTAGTTGCTTATTCTGTTTCTTATAACATTTAGGTGTTTCAGATACAGAATAACTGTTTTATGCAATTGTTACATAAAATATAGGAAATACTTTTGCCCTAAAATCTCAGGACATTTGCCATTTTACAATTTATTTGCAGGACACAACTGTCCAAATAGGGACTGCCCCTCTCAAAGTGGGACATATGGTAACCCTAAGGATGTAATGAAGTATAGAGTCTAATCTTGACATAAACACATGTGTGTCCCATGTGGGACAACCCAAAAATTGCGAACAGTATTCTTTTGGTCACTCATGTCACCAATGTTTGCGGACTAAAGGTTTGGGAGTTCTGAGGATACATGGAGTGAGTCAACCGATGGGATGGGTCTGTAGGAGTAGGGAGTGGCCAATGTGTAGTGGTGTGGATACACCGCAAATCCAACTGGAAAATGGATGACTGCAGTGTTAGGGAGGCATTGGGGTGGGAGCTTGGGGAACCAGGAGTCATGGGTATATGGGTATATATGCAAATGAAGCAGCACAGCAATAGTGTATTGGTTAGAGCAACCGCCTAACGAACAGACATTCCCGTTCTGAATCCCACTGAATCACATACCATGTACCATCAGTAATCTGTACATGAACATAATACGACATTTGTCCACTGTATAACCTGCAAAATACCAATTAAAAGTTAACTGGAGCGAAGTGTCAGACTCATAATGAACAAGGCACTAGTAAGCAGGTTTAAGCATATATAAACACCAGTAATTATGTGTAAGTGCGTTTGCGTGGGGTATGCATTGCTTGCAGACACACACACACACACACATATATATATATATATATATATATATATATATATATATATATATATATATATATGCTTCCACCTAATGGGCAGCCATTCCCAATACTGTAGGCATGTATTCCGATGTAATACATATCACAAGGTAATATTATAATCCTCACTCCCACCTAGGGGTGTGAGTGTCAGATGCAAACACCAAATGCAGTGCATTTGCAAGTGCAGGAGCAAGCGGGTGTAAGCCTGTTTGGCCACCAGTATGCGAGTATTACACTGGTGAAGCAATGTAGAGGCTAACTGAGTGTAAGAAACTGTAACCAGAGGTTAGCATTGCTTAGCTCCGCGCAAACCCATGCACACCCGCTCACAACTGCTTTAATGTGCCTTAATCAGTCCGTATCCAATGGCTTTGTTCTGCCCAGCAACAAAATAAATGGCCTCTGCAAGGCTCGAATCCAGGAGCCTGCACACATAGCGCCATGGCAGATATACAGACATCACATCTTATCACAAACATATCATCCAGCGCAGTCATTCAACAGTATAGGAAATGTATTCCATCATGTAGATGTATGTGTGAGTGTTTATGTCCAGATATAGATACATGCATATATATAGATAAATGAAGAACATCCCATGTGACAACAGAGCATTACAAAGGAATGAAAAGTGAAACACAAGCAACACCTGTATTATGTAGTGGTGTTGTCCTATGTAATATCAAGACCCCCTCAGACAGACATGTGGCATTAATACATGCAAACATTTGAACATTGGCCAAATACATCACTCTGTGCATTTTGTTTACATTAACACTACAGTTCCTGTCCAATCATTATGTGAGAACAGTACTCATGCAAGGTGCTGTGTGTGATATCATCATCATGATAAAGGTAAATGGGGTAACCATAGAGGGACCGGTAGTGTTGCGTGTACAATAGGGTTGTCTGCATCATGTGTACCTGGAACCTTTAGGAGTCATGTGCATACCAGGATCGTGTGCCTGAGAGACAGGGGTGAGGATAACTGGAGTATGTTATGATGCATATTAAAAGGTTTACATGTGTCCAGTGGACACATGTGTGAAATGGATAGCTATGTATGGGGCAAATGTTGTTCTAGGAACTGATTGGCCTTTTGTTTCTGTATTGCGAGAGTGGGATGTGGGGGAAGGAGAGTAGGTATGCTCGTGGAGGATAGGTTGGGTAGGATGGCAGACAAGACAGCATTCAGGGTCGGTATATGACAAATGTGGGGGGATACACCTCGGATGGGGAGGGGTGTTTGGCAGTCACAAGCCCATGAGCCCCCAGATGGAAACAGTGGAATGGAGATCCCCAGCCATGGGCAGCCATCACTGCATGAAAACAACCGCAAAGGTGGCAGTACTGGGGGCTGTCTAGGAGGGGCAGGCTTACCCTGTAAATGTGACACTCTGCCCTTGAGCTGGCATATCTGACCTCAGAACCCCTTATTGAGCCCCATATGCACCACATCTGGGACTGTACGACAGCGGACATGTTCCTGTCTGGACCTGCTCCCAGGGGGGACAAGCCCCATCCTCAGTGGCGGTTCCACCAGAAGGTGGTACAGAGCCAACAGAGGTGGAGGTCCAAGGCTGGGCCCCAGATGTGCTGGTGCCTGGTACCATGGCCAGCTGAAGTGAGACAGAAGGTTCTGCCAGGACCACCAAACCCATACAGCCTATGGTGTTGCAGTTTAAACACAGATATAGCTTAGTAATAGTCAACAGCATTCAGGATTACGTATAACAGCGTGCATAGATATGACCATCAACCCAACACAACTGATGGTATACATTTGCAGAGGGAGCACAACACATGCATATATACTGCATGACATCTGTACAAAGTGTAGAAGACTTGTGACTGCAGCTATGAACAGTGGCCCATTATTGGCATGTCATTGAGAACCCCAGAGAGTGTCTGTCATACCACTGCTTCATGTGACATATGTCCAATTAGGGATGCAATGGTAGTAACTCATCACTATCACCATGTACTGACTGCAATCCTCACACTATGCTCCTGCAGTTCACAGATGTGTGTTCAGTGAGTAACACAGGAAACAAATAGTTCCACACACTGACCAGTCCACAGATGGCCCTACAGATGTTGGTCCCTCACAAACAGAGCACTGTCTTGTCAGTTTTAAAACATGCAGAATAGCCATTCCCACACATAATTTGTTAAACAGGCAGTAGTCTCAATGAAGCATAGCTACACTTACATGATGTAGTCATGCCTGGCACATCACCCTCCTGTCTTTAGGCTATTTCCCACTCTGTATGTTGTTTGAGGAACATCCAGATATAATCTGTGATGCCGTTTACCAAACACCAGATCCAGGTACCACTCACAGTGACTGTCATGGGCAAACACCTACATGATGTTCCTAGATATTGTACTTTTTCCAAGCAATTGGCTATGGGAACATCATCACAGCTGTTACACATGAAATCAGCTAGAGGAGGACTGCAATAGGTGCAGAGGCCATCACCTGATCATGACCATCACTTACAAAACACAAGCTGCTGCTGAGCAGGTGTACAACTCCACATCCACCAGAGAGTGTGTGGGAGGGACAGACAGAGGCAAAGTACATCAGAGAAGGGCTTGGAGACTAAAACCCAAGCATCGTCTGTCACATACCTACCAGTACAGTGGTTCAAACCCCTGACTGACTAGTCATTACTATTACAGTTGCATGCAGTTACTCCAGTCTATAAGCACCCACATGGATGTATGGATTGTGCCATCACTGGTAAACTAAGACTCACTCCTCCTAGACAAGGACACTGGTCTGGTGGATCTCTGCAATAAACAGGCTATACTACAGAAGTAGGACTGTGTTCCAGACACACAGCAAATCCCATGAAGGGCAAACATCCGTGACCACTATTAGTATAATACGTAGGTCCCTCATGACATCATCCAAGGTTAACATCAGCAGGAGAATACGCAAGGATTCAAAAGATAACCACAAAGCCTTCTTTGGCTATGTCAAGGAGCTATGTGGTGACACACAGATTTGCACTGTGCCGGTGAAATATAACACAAATTATGCTGACCCTACTGATATTACCAACAGCCTTGCAGATACATTCAGTGCATACTTCACCCCCTAAAGAGCCCACAACACTACCCGAAAGGTACAGTACCCCACACATCAGAGACATACAGGTGGACATGGCCCTCTCTAACAGCAAAACACAGCATCAATGGAGGCAGATGTTGTCCCAGACTGCATCTTGCAAACTGTTCAAGACAACCTGCCCCCCACCTAATTAAGCTTCCCTACCCCAGCCTCTCCACAGGCTACATGCCCATACAATGGTGTATGACAACGGTTATTCCACTCTCTCAAGGTGGAATCACAACTGACCATGGTAACTACCTCCCCATAAGCCTGCCTAGCCTGGTCTGCAATGGTATGGTTCACATCCTCATGGCACTCATTAACAAAGACATTGGTAACCTCTGAACACGTGACTCAACCCAGGTCAGCTTGGTTGAGTTTGACGTCTTACATACAGTCACTAAGACGTTAGATGATGGAGGAGGTGGTTCACACATACTACCTGGACCTTGCCAAGGCTTTTGACACCATGCCCCACTCAGGTTTTATTGAAAAACATACCAGCCTGTAAATACACCCATACATCACAAGTTGGGTTGCCAACGGGCTTACACACAGAACCCACATGGTACAACTAGCAGTCTCCAGGTCCAACTCTTGACCAGTCACGACTGGTGTTCCACAGGACTCAGTCCTTGGAGCCCTACTGTTTGGCATATATATCTCAGAGGTACTGGCAAACGCAGGAGGACTACGGCAGACCATGTTTGGCAATGACTGTGAACTGGGAGCCATGATTGATAGTCCAGCTGACACAGACATCCCTCAAGGGCCTCACGGAGAACTGCACAGGGTGCCAATGACACGGCCTCCAGCCAAGTGCCACTAACTGCATGGTCATTCCATTGTAGAATTGACACCCACATATTAACACATAAGTGGCAGCCACTCTAATATGGATGAGGTAATGGGGTATCTGGGGACTAAGATAGATAGTGATCTCCCCTTTGACAATCATATCTCCACAGTAGTTAGGACATCCTTTTATGTAGGCCATCTGATTACTAAAGGATTCCAATCTAGACATACTGGGGTTATAGTGCCCCTTTACTCATCACTCATCAGTCCTATCACAGGGTATAATAACCCATGTGGGATGTACCTCAGAAGACACTTCCAACAGCTAGAAGTCCACGAATGTACCTCGCCAAGGAGAATACTGGCCTCCAACATATGGCCTATGCAGCCAGACTGAATAAATTGCTTTACTCAGTGGCATCTTGTTTACTCAGAGATGATCTCTGCTGGCCAACACAGCGATGTCAAACTCAGGCTTGATGGATATGCTCCTCTTATGGGAATCCATGTCACAGTGTGCCACACACTGTAGTGAGCTGAACCTTGCCACAACAATAACTGGAAGAAGCTGGAGGGACAGCTTCCTGTCACAGACATTCCCCATACTTTGGAACAACATCCCTAACTACATTATACAAAGCCTCTCACTAACACTCTGCAAGAGAAACCTTGCAGAGTGGATGGGGAATGGTAGATGCACCCCATGGATCCTGCCATTGGCTCTGCTCCACAGAGGGACAGTTAATGAATCAATGGGGTGGCAAAAGCTGACACATTTTGGCTGGGTGTATGAATGGCCTCTGGCAGTTGGCCAAGTACCTACCTATGAATCTATACATACAGTATATGCATATGCTGATAGCTTACTTTACTGTTCATGTGTTGACATACCTTGTGCCAATGGCAGTTGTGTGTGCAATAGTTGAGGGCTGCCTATGTTGGATGCACACAGTAGACTGCCTATACATGACAATTTACAGGTAGTCTTGTGTGTGTGCCATCCATTTTTACTGTGTGTGCAGGTGGAGAAAGGTGTCAGTCCCTAGGTGCCTACACTGTCAGTGTGTGTGCTATACGATCTCTCTTTGCTAAGGCATGGGTATACTGGGCACACCTCCATCTGCCTACTGGGGCTGGCTAAGGTTGTTCATGGTCTGAGTACCTCTGTACCTGTGGGGCCTTTGGCAATGGTGATGGGCTGTGAGGGCCTTCACCATTCTGTCCCTGCTGCAGCTGTTTCCGCAGAACCAAACATGGCACACGCTATGAAGATTTGGGCACATGTGCCTGGAGAGTACTGCAAGGCTCCACCAGATATGTCCAAGCAATGGAACCATGATTTCAGCATCCCAAACACATGCTCTATGATGATTCTGGTTTGTGCGTGTGCCTCATTATGGCGTTCATGCATGGGTGTGTGTGCATTTCTGATGGGCGTCATCATCCACGATTCCAGTGCATAGCCAGTATCTCCCACCAGGTAGCCATTTAGGATGTCCCCTTTGGCAAATAACTGATACAGCTGTGAGGCATGCCAGATGTGTGAGTCATGATAGCTTCCAGGGCTGCCAGCATACACATCCATGATAATACCCTGGCCATTGCACACAACCTGGCAGTTGATGAGGGGTATCCCTTGCGGTTTATGTAGTGCCTACCCTGCTCACCGGGTGGTGACTTGATGTGTATGTGTGTGTAGTCTATTGCACCCAGTACCTCCGGGTATTCTGCAACACAGTGCTGCCCAACTCCTCCTGCATTCGGGGGAAGCATATGTGCTCATTGGTATGGGGTAACATGGCGTCCAGGAAATGGTGTAGTATCCTGGATGCTGATGCCTGTGAGATCCCCATGATATCCCCAGTTGGTCTTTGAAAGGTACCTGTAGCTAGTATTCTCAGGCTTACACATACCTTCATATCCACTGGGATGGGTTCCCCTCTGTTTGTTCTGGCTCTGAGGCATGGCCAGCACAGCTCCACAAGCTGCTGTAGGATGTCCCTGTCCACCCTGTAATGCTCTATCTCCAGATCATGTAGCCCATGGTAGGTTACCCTGGGTCTGAACACTCTTCTCCTCCTCTGGTGCCTGAGGTGGTCATGTGCATCATCCTCCACACCACCTTCAGTCTCTAACACATGCTGGTAGATCAAAGCTATGGCAGCCTCTAACATGTGCATAATAAAAGTTCCTCGTCTCTATACACCACTGATGCAGAGTGTATGGGAATACACAAATGTGTGTGAGGTGCTTTCACGCTTTATAGTATTGTGCTATGGATGCTGCTGATGTCAGTGGGTGTGTATGAGCTATTCAAGCTGCTGCATGTCTTAATTATGGGTTTTGCAAGTGTGGAGCCTTTAATGTGGAGATCTACTTGCCTGCCTTGATTAATCTGTTGCCCTTTAATTCACTTTTAGACCTGGATCCCCTCCCATTATCAGGCATGCATCCACCTGCCGTCTTTCTTGTTTTGTGCTTTCCCTACCCAGTCATGGCAAAATGTGCCTTGTCGCTGATATACTGCATATTGGCTTTGTTCTGCTTTGACACTTTACTGTTTTCTTTGCAGTACAGCCCCTCCCCTTCCCTGTTCTGCAGGTAGCTGCTTGCAGTCTTGTTAGCTGTTATCAGTGGCCCACTGTAGGCTCCTAGGTGTTAATTAGTCATTTGTACTCCAATTTCATTGCTGCAGCATTTCCTTATTTCTTTCCTGTATCCTTCCTGTTTCAGCTGCAGTGTGCACCACTCATACCCATTTACTGGGTTTACACACGTTTTCATCTCCGTTCACATGCATACTCGGTTACCTTGTGTACTCTCAGCTAAGCATAGCTATGGCCAATTCGACACACCCCTATCCTGCAGCTTTGCCTAGCTATGGGCAGACTGGTTTAGCAATGCTCCAATGTGCTTACAGCAATGGCGACACACCCCTCTCTTGATGTCATCTTTATCTCAAGGGCGCACCTTGGTGTCATAACGCTACGCTGTGAGGTGCATCCTTACACCAGCAGGGAATCTATTACTCCTCTCATTTGCATGGCATTGCCTACTAATTCCTAGCTACTGTGCATAACACTGTCACTGCCCCTTAACAACACTTGCTCCATAAGTTTGTTGTAGTATGCTTGCCATTGACTATTATGGGGGAATCATGATATGTGTTTCATTGCAGTTTTATTCTATATTTTTATATATTCCTTGTGATCCCCTTTGCGCACCGCTGCCCTGGGCGTCCACGTTGTGATAGTGTGACTATATATATATTAAATGTTAATTTTATATTTTGAATAAGTTTTTTTATGCCAATGGCTAAATATTTAGCCATTGGCATATATTAACAATATAATACATGTGTTTGGTCAGCTGTCATGGCTCCGATTTTATGTTTGCAAAATTGTAAACTGTTTTCTACGGTTTACATTTCTGCATGCTTACACTACGCCTGCACCACTTCCTGAATCACTGCATACCTTCATTTGCATGCTACACTGCTGCGCATGGGGTAATTAGCATACAAGGCTCAGGAGTTGTGCAGGCGTAGCGTACGCAAGTAGTGCATGTGGAAACAGCTCGTACCCGAATCGCGCTGCAGCCATATTTGGTGTTAGAATGCCAACACTATGCCTGCACCTGGTGCAAGCTTCATGAATCCCGGGGACTGTGTTCACAGTTCTCTACTGATTCTTTCCAACCTCAGTGTTTTACAGATATCTTGAAACAAAATTGCGCACTCTGAATCCATGTCTAATCTAAATTCAGTATTCTGCCTATTAATTCTCATCATTGCATTCCAACAAAATGTTGCCTTAATGTTCTAGATGCCTCAAGATCATTTTCAGTATATCGTCTTTATTTCTATGGTAGCAAATAATGCATTTTCATTTTTCTGACCAACATCACCAATTCTTTAGGATACATTTTTTTTACTTTTATAAATCTTAGCAAACTGCCCTTTTCTAGCACAGATTCTGGTAGACCGATTTAGTGAAAAATGATTTATATCAAGCTTATCACCATACAAAGAGCATAAATCATGAATTTAACTTATACATTCTTTTCCTCTAGCATCCATTTAAAATTCTCTTTTTCATCTCTATTTTTATTGTAAAGCATTCTGATGTTATTTGTCATTTTTGAAAGTTTATTTGACTTGCTTTTTGTTGTATACATATATGTTTCCTTTCTAACTCTTAAAAATAGTAATTTCACTTGCTGTGCATGTATTCACAACTTTTGATGAGGCCTTTTTTGTCTTTACACCTTTATTCTACTGCAAATAATTTTGTCTCTTTTTGGTGAATTACAGTTTCAGTAAATTCATTGTTCTTAGCTCTATTCTTCAGCTCAGAAAAATAAGTATCTATAGTATATGTGAGACCTTAACTTTTCTTAACTAATAAAAAAGCTAAAACAATGAGTGAGAAGGTCACTTAAAAAACAATCAGTAAAAACAAAAATGAAAACTCCAGCAAAGCTAGAACATCCACTGAGTGACCTCCCAAACCTCTTGTATGAGAGGCACATGGGATATATGCAAATGAACCTTATGAACATCAGGTGTTTCAGCTCAATGGCAATTCTGAATGCCCATGACTTGTTTTGTTGTTTTAATGGACAATTTCAGGCCAATAAAGCCAAACCCCACTAGCTGTGGATATACATATTTTGGCCTTGTTATGACCTCATCTGCACAGCACAAGTAGAGTGTTTGACTAAGCAAGTCATGGGCATTCAGAATTGCCATTGAGCTGAAACACCTGATGTTCATAAGGTTCATTTGCATATATCCCATGTGCCTCTGATACAAGAGGTTTGGGAGGTCACTCAGTGGAAGTTCTAGCTTTGCTGGAGTTTTCATTTTTGTTTTTAACTAATAAAAAGGCAAATTCATTCCAGAGTTATTATAATTCCTGACCTCTGCTTTGAGTGTTGGTGTTTATCTTCCTTCAATTTAAGGAAAGCATGCAAGTTCAATAACTTTAAAGGGTTTTCCCCGCAATATACAGTTACATGGTAAACTGTAACTTTTTCAGGCTTTTCAGTTAATCCATTTCCATTGAGTAATAAATTACATTCCTGGATCCAGAGTTTGCTATTTTCAGCTATATTTCCTTGCAGTACAAAAACTGCAGGGGGCTGTGTATTTTTTCACTGAGAATTATTTTTACTACTTCTAAACACACAAACTCTTGAACACAAATATGTTTCTTTACTTTTGCAGACATACCTAGAAATCTTTAAGAGACCCATCAATGTCAGGAGTAAAAAGGCCCTGTTTCTGTGATGTTCTATTTTGGGATTCAGAGACATCTTATATGCAATGAGGGATGATCTCATTACTAGCTAATTTGCATGTCTCTAAAGAGTGTTAACTACCAAGAAATGCAGTTCAGCACTTGCTGCAGTAGTTGACAGAGATGGCAGCCTCATTTTGGAACTACAGACACCTCCCCATTCACTTTCCCACACATAATACACACATTCAGATAGACACACACACACACACACACACACACACACACACACACACACACACACACACACCCACGCACACCCACACACGCCGTGAGTTGTCTGAACATCCTCAATGTCTACTTAACCTGCTCTTGTAAACACTAGAAGACTGTAGTCACACATTTAATGCTGAACATTAGAGTGTCCCATGTCATTTCCTGCTACATACTCCCTAGTATTCAGTGTTTCCCTTCTGTTTTCCATACAGCTACTGTGCTGTTAAGGCATGACAGAGTTATCCATGGTGCCTAGTGGTTTCCCACCATCCCTGTACCTTTGAAGGGCTGTTAACGCATGAGCTATAAGAGTTATACCTGTTGCCTAGGCACTACTTTTAAGAGTTATCCCTTATGTCTTGTGGTTTCCTACCCTACCAAATGCTGTATAACAGCTACCACAACCCAGCCATATACACACACACACACACACACACACACACACACACACACACACACACACACACGAAACAGCTCCCTCCTCACTTGATGGCATTCATACACACACTAACCCATTCACCTGTACTCACACACACACACACACACACACACACACACACACACACACACACACACACACACACACACACACGTATACCTTCACACGCACACATGCATACACACACACACACACACACACACACACACACACACACACACACACACACACACACACCTAACCAACCCCTTGTTATCCCCGTACTGCTACCTCACAGGCAGACACACACTCACACATGCACTCACATATGCAATTCCTTACATACACTCATGCATACACCTAGAAACCCTATATTACCACTAAACTCCCCAGTACTTACCTGGACAAAGATGGATGAACACTTTTGGCAATGTTTATTACCTTGATGTTCTGAGCGATCACTTCACACTTAGATGCATTCAGGGAGGCAGTTCTGGGGTGGAACAGATCACATCTCTAATTAGCATATGCCTCTTCCTTGAACTGCATCATTATCATGTAGCACAGCCACAGAAACAGTCCAATGTGGTGTTGCATGTCTTCCTGAAAAAGACAACCATTTGATGTAAACAAGGTGTTTACCTCAGTGCAGCCTTTATGAATCCACTTGTTTTTTTCAGTTCTTGTGAATATTTCCCCAACTGTGATACCTTATAATGTCAGTACACATAATGCATAATGCAGCAATAAAGCAGATGGAGTATACCCACACTGAGATGTACACTCAAACTAAGAAAGTGTATCCTATGACATGCAGATCACTCTAGCTTGCTCATTAACATTAAATCTACACATCCCACGTCTTTGACAAAAGTCAGAGGTAAGTTTCCCAGTCTTCTCAAGTCATCCACTAGTAACAAGTAAAACTGAATGTCTTTGATGTCTTAAATTATATTTATATTTCTTATGAATGCAGGAGAGTATTAGCAATTAATAACTAATTACCATAAAATCATATTAATTCTTCATTTTTGTGGCATTTCTACTGTCTGTGACCCTCATTTTTTCTTTCTCTTTCCCCAATTGACTAATTGCACTGGGCATTTATACAGATGAAATGCAACTTGAATAGAGTGAACTTCCCCACCCTTGGAGATGAAGTGTTCAGCCCATTACACCATTCTCCTGTGTATGTGACTGATAAATATATGTTCTACTTCATTGCCTATAGCCATAGCAGCACAGACATCTTGGGGGTAGCTCATGCTCCAGTCTCTCCAGGAGGGTGTCCAAGCTGCAGCAGAATGTACAACCTTCCCAAGGAGGAAGCTGGCCTTCTCTCTTTCTACCCAACTGACACTTAAGCTTCTATGTCATTAATCATTATTTCTTCATTACTACCTGCATTCTTTCTTAATTAAGACTTTAAGTGCATTTTCCTAAGAAAGAATGTCTACTTTTTTCCTGTATTAATAGTATGCACTTTACTGTATAGCATAATAAATGGATCTATGTAACATTACATTAGCATACATTTTTGCTTGCTGATCTTGTGCCTTGACCACAATGCTACTACTCTCATCTGACTTTTTTAATACAAGGTTCATTGCATGGAAATATAACAACAGCAATAGTACCCTAATAAGTTGGCATTTCATTTGGCCATTGTATTGTTAATTATTCCTGACTGCATTTATATGGTGATAAATAACTTTGCATGAAACATAACTCAGTAAACAAAATATATGTAAAACATGTTTCTTTTACTTAGAAAAGAGTATTTTAAAGAAGTATAACCCAGACTTTTGCAAGAATGAGTTGCTTCATAGACAGATATAGCAAACTGTAAATAAAGTTTTGCATAATAAGAAGCTGCATTTAGTATTCCTGAGTCAGGTACGTCAAAGTCAGTCCCCGGGATTCATGAAGCTCGGCGTAAGGACGGTTTTAGCCTTACGCCAAGTGTCCTCACTACAGATGGTGCAGCAGCGCCATATGAATATGTATGAGGGCATGCCACCGCACCCTCGACATGCACAGCAAACGTGAGCGAGTGCAGGGGACATGTACAAGTGCTCTACGGAGGTGTAAACATGCCCTGACAGTTGCACAACCTGCTATGCTTACTAGTAGAGCCCGCCTCTAATAGAAAGTCAGTAATTCAGTGTCCGTGGATACCGAAATGTATGCTAAGTATACAAGAGTGTCCATGAACAGTGAAATAAAATCAAAATAGTAAACACACAAGCACGTAGTGGAATGTTGAGCCTCATCCCTAGAACTTTCACAATTCGATTCCCTGTGTCCCTATTATATTTTTGAATTGCTGCAGTATCGAAGTTGTAAGCAACGCGCAGCATGTTTGCGCATCGCTGCCCTCTGCCAAGCGTAACTTACACATCAAAATCATTCAAACAGAGAAAAACATGTGGAATCAATGTAAACATCAATAGTGTAGTCTTTAGAGCATCCACCTAATGAACAGGCATTCACGGTTCGAGCCCAGCAATAGCACATCATTTTCCATGTGGAATGAATGTTTTGCTGTAAACCGACATAAGAGTATCCGTATGAGATATTTAACTAAATGTCATTCAATCAAAGTGGTACTGTCATAATGAATAAGGCACTAGTAAGCAGGTGTAAGCACAAATAAGCAGCAGTAAACATATATAAGTACCAGTAAGCAAGTCTGAGGGCACTTGCGTAGGTCTAAGCAGTGCCCAGCATAGGAAGATAGGAAGTGTATATAAGTATGTACAGATATATATATTATATATATATATATATATATATATATATATATATATATATATATATATATATATATATATATATATATATATATATATATATATATATATGAAGACTAAAAGTCGCAACAATAAAGCATACAAAAGGAATGAGAAGGGAATCAGCAGCAACCCCAGTATTATATAGTGCTGTCAGCGTATGTCATATCAAGCTTGGCAGGAGTGAGCAAAGTACTGCTACTCACACCACAGGCAGGTTATTACCTGTGGGTGTAACACTGTTGATCTGCTAAGTCTACTTTACAATCAGAGGGAAGTCCCTGGTGGGACTACCCAAAAATTGATAGACTGTCTGGCCATCCGACCATTACACAAGCAAGGGCAGGTATGTTCAAGGACTAAATGGTGGGAGAGCCTAAGAATACATGGGTTGGGACAACATACGTGTAGGACACCTAACACTCGGGAGAGGGCAATGTGTGGAGGTGTGTCATGGCCGTGATACCAACTGGATAATGGATGGTATGCCTGTATGCTGAACTCAGGTGGGGTGGAGGAACTATGGGTATGAAATTACGAATCAAGGCATGCCAGGGTTGGATGGGCTGGTTCTAACTGGACCGCCTCATGGAGGTCATGGAGTTCGTTATAAGTATACATGCATACACACATGCAGACATCTATATGTAGAAGTACAGTCTCTGTAACACAATCATTCCATTTGCAGACATAAATAACATGAATGTGCCCTAACAAACCTTGACAGTAGATAGAATAATAGATTGTGCATAAGAGGGAAGGGAATAAACTGCTAAAATGCAGAAGTGTGTACAATGTCTGAAGTCAGTACTGTGCTGAAAAAATCAAATGTGAGGACTTTCTTAAACAGGGAATCATTCCTGTGATCTGCCTGCTACAGCAATGCCAATTACAAAACTGGTCTATTTGTAAAATAAATATGCTGAACACGGACATAATTAGGCTCTCATGTGTAACGTGTGCATTACCACATAGTCATACTTATGAATTTATTGTAGTGTCATGTTAACGGGAGTAAGGATGTAATGAAGTATGGAGTCTAATCATGACATAAAGACATGAGTGCCCCATGTGGGACAACCCAAAAATTGTGAATAGTGTCTTTTGGCCGCTCATGTCACCAATGTGTGTGGACTAAAAGCTTTTGAGTTCTGCAGATATATGGAGTGAGTCAACCGATGGAATGGGTCTACAGGAGTAGGGAGTGGTCAATGTGTAGTGGTGTGGATACACCGCAAATCCAACTGGAGAATGGATGACTGCAGTGTTAGGGAGGCATTGGGGTGGGTGTTTGGGGAAAAAGGAGTCATGGGTATATGGGTATATATGCAAATGAAGCAGCACAGCAATAGTGCATGGGTTAGATCAACTGCCTAATGAGCAGACATTCCCATTCCGAATCCCACTGCATCACATACCATTTACCATTGGTAATCTGTACATGAACATATTTCTTTATCTGTCTGTTGTATAACCTGCAAAATAACAATTAAAAGTGAACTGGAGCAAAGTGTCAGTGTCATAATGAATAAGGCACTAGTAAGCAGGTTTAAGCATATATAAACACCAATAAGCATGTGTAAGTGCATTTGCATGGGGTATGCATTGCTTTACAGACACACACACACACATATATATATATATATAAATGTATACATATATAAATACATATATATATATATATATATATATATATATATATATATGTATATAAATATATATATATATCTATATCTATGGGTACCCTACACTAGACCGACAAGCCACAAAGCCGATGTCCAAAAGACCGACACCAGAAGACCGACGACATAGATGACTGACAAGGTGAAATCCCGACAGCCGAAACACCATGGGCAATGTGTGAGCGCGACTCAGTAAGTGTGCGATAGTGAGGGATTTAGGGTTAGGGTGCAGGCAGATAAGTGTGCGATAGTGAGGGATTTAGGGTTAGGGTGCGGGAAAGGTGAGTGTGCGGTAGTGTCGGACTTAGGGTTAGGGTGCGGGTAAGGTAAGTGTGTGACAGTGACGGACATTAGGGTTAGGGTGCAGGTAGGGTAAGTGTGCGATAGTGACGGACTTTAGATTTAGGGGCGGGTTAAGGGAATTAGGGTTAGGGTGTGGGTAGGGTAAGTGTGCGGTAGAGTCGGACCTTAGGATTAGGGTTTGGGTTAAGGTTAGTGCATATATAGTTGTGTGTAATGTGTAGTTTACATTTTGTGTGTCGGTGTTATGGTGTTCGGTTTTGTGAGTTGTCGGTATTGTGTGTTGTCGGTCTTTTGGTGTCGGTGTTTTGGGTGTCGGCTTTGTAGCATGTCGGTGTAGTGTAGTGTAGGGGATCCATATATAAATATATATAGATAGATATATATATATATATATATATATATATATGTGTGTGTATACATATATAAATACATACATATATATATATATATATATATATATATATATATATATATATATATATATATATATATATATATATCACACATATATATATGTATATATATATATATATATATATATATATATATATATATATATACATATATATATATATATATATATATATATATTATAGTTGCATGCATATACATTTACGTATATATATTCATATATATATATATATATATATATATATGTGTGTGTGTGTGTGTGTGTGGGTGTGTGTGTGGGTGGGTGTGTCTGTGTTTGCGTAGATATAAACAGATATACAGCTATGATAGGAAACAGCACACAAGAATGACATATGTTCACTGGCTATGCCAATGGAAGTGAGATGCCCAAGCAAGAAACATGAAACATGAAGCATGACCTTCCACCACCCCCCCCCCCAGCCAGACACGAGAAACATACACACAAACCAACAAACAATGTAAATAGTCCACTGCTCCCCAGACCACAGGCAGGATACAACCAGGGGGGTACACAGTGCACCCATGAAATCTAATCTTGGAACACAGACAGGAGCGCCCCTTGTGGGACACCCCAAAAATTGACAAGACCAAAAAAAGGTGATACGCCAACCATTCTGGCTGGGGTGTATACATAGCCAGAATACAAGAGTGGGAAAGCCTGATGACCCATGGGTCGAGACAATTGTATGACACGGGTCCTGTGAAGTGGTGAGTGGGCACCGTGTAGTGGTGTGTTCAGAACTGACCAGGACCCAGAGGATGGGTGCTGTACAGGATTTGAGGGTGGGGGAACTATCAGTAGGTAGTTATGGGTCTAGGTGTGCAGGAGTTATCTGATGTGGGCCTATATGGACAGCCCCAGGGATGTAAGCAAATGTGTTCATTCGACAAAGGCATGACCCAACGAGCAGCCACACCCACTACAAGTCCCACTGCAGCAAAGTGTAATCTATATGGCAAGGAACGGAATAGCCAGATGTAGATGTATATATGTAGAGGTATGTGTGTGTGTATATAACCATAGCGAAATAGAGATAAACCTCTCCCTCCCCATAGTAAAAATGTATATATACAGAGACAGAATGCATATGCATACCCACATATACATATATAGACACCCATAGACCCATATGTTGTTTTATGTATATATATATATATATATATATATATATATATATATATATATATATATATATATATATATGTGTGTATATATAGACAGCAGGTGTAAGCCTGTTTGGCTGCCGGTATGCGAGTATTACACTGGTGAAGCAATGTAGAGGCTAACTGAGTGTAACAAACTGTAACCAGAGGTTAGCATTGCTTAGCTCCACGTAAACCCATGCACATCCGCTCACAACTGCTTTAATGTGCCTTAATCACTCTGTATCCAACGGCCTTTTTCTGCCCAGCAGCAAAATAAACGGCCTCTGCAAGGCTAGAAACCAGGACCCTGCACACACAGCTATTGTGATTTACCACTAAGCCATGGCAGATATACAGACATTGGATCTTATCACAAACATATCATCCAGTGCAGTCATTCAACAGTATAGGAAATGTATTCCATCATGTAGATGTACGTGTGTGTGTTTATGTCCGGATATAGATACATACATATATATAGATATATCAAGAACATCCCATGTGACAACAAAGCATTATAAAGGAATGAAAAGGGAAACACCAGCAATGCCTGTTTTATGTAGTGGTGTTGTCCTATGTAATATCAAGACTCCCTCAGTCAGACATGTGTCATTAATACACGCAGACATTTGTACATTGGCTAAATACACTCTGTGCAATTTATTTACATTAACACAACAGTTCCTGTCCAATCATTATGTGAGAACAGTACTCTTGCAAGGTGCTGTGTGTGACATCATCATCATGAAAATAGTAAATGGTGTAACCATAGAGGGACCGGTAGTGTTGTGTGTACAATGGGGTCATCTGCATCACGTGTACCTGAAACCTTTAGGAGTCATGTGCATACCAGGATCATGTGCCTGAGAGACAGGGGTGACGACAACTGGAGTATGTTGTGATGCATATTAAAAAGGTTACATGTGTCCAGTGGACACATGTGTGAAATGGACAGATATGTATGGGGCAAATGTTTTTCTAGGAACTAATTGGCCTTTTCTTTCCATAGGGTGAGAGTGAGGTGTGGGGGAAGGAGAGTAGGTATGCTCATGAGGATAGGTTGGGTAGGATGACAGATAAGACAGCATACAGGGTCAGTATATGACACATGTGAGGGGATACACCTTGGTCGGGGAGGGGTGTTCAGCAGTTACATACCCATGAGCCCCCAGATGGAAACAGTGGGAGAGGTCCCCAGCAATGGGCAGCCACCACTGCACCAAAACAGCCGCAAAGGTGGCTGTGCTGGGGGCTGTCTAAGAGGGGCAGGCTCACACTGTAAATGTGACACTCTGCCCTCGAGCTGGCATATCTGGCCTCAAAACCCCTTGAGCCCCTACGCACCACATCTGGAACTGTACGACAATGGACAAGTTCCTGTCTGGACCTGCTCCCAGGGGGGACAAGTCCCATCCTCAGTGGCAGTTCCACCAGAAGGTGGTTTAGAGCCAACAGAGGTGGAGGTCCAAGGCTGGGCCCCAGATGTGCTGGTGCCAGGTGCCATGGCCAGCTGAAGTGGGACAGGAGGTTCTGCCGGGACCTCCAAACCCATACAGCCTATGGTGTTGCAGTTTTAACACAGATATGGCTTAGTAATAGTCAACAGCATTCGGGATTACTTATAACAGCATGCATAGATGTGAACATCAACCCAACACAACAGATGGTATACATTCGCAGAGGGAGCACAACACATGCATATACACTGCATGACATCTGTACAAAGTGTAGAAGACTTGTGACTGCAGCTATGAACAGTGGCCCATTATTGGCATGTCACTGAGAACCTCAGACAGTGACTGTCATACCACTGTTTCATGTGACATATGTCTAATCAGGGATGTGATGGCAGTAGCTCTCATCACTATCACCATGTACTGACTGCAATCCTCACAATATGCTTCTGCAGTTCACAGATGAGTGTTCAGTAAGTAACACAGGAAACAAATGGTTCAACACACTTACCAGTCCACAGATGGCCCTACAGATGGGGTCCCTCAAAGAGCACTGTCTTGTCCATTTTAAAACATGCAGAATAGCCATTACCACACACAACTTGTTAAACTGGCAGTAGACACTTACATGCTGTAGTCATGTCTAGCACATCACCCTCCTGTCTTTAGGCTATTTTCCACTGTGTGTGTTGTTTGAGGAATATCCAGATATCATCTGTGATGACGTTTACCAAACACCAGATCCAGGTACCACTCACACCAACTGTCATGGCCAAATACCAACATGATGTTCCTAGATATTGTACTGTGTTTCCATGTGATTGGCTATGGGAACATCACCACAGCTGTTATACATGCAATCAGCTAGAGAAGGACTGCAATAGGTGCAGAGGCCATCACCTGATCATGGCCATCACTTACAAAACACAAGCTGCTGCTGAGCAGGTGTACAACTCCACATCCACCAGACAGTGTTTGGGAGGGACAGACAGAGGCAAAGTACATCAGAGAAGGGCTTGGAGACTAAAACCTAGGCATTGTCTGTCACACACCTACCAGTACAGGGGTTCAAACCCTTGACTGACTAGCCAGTACAAGTGCATGCAGTTACTCCATGTGCCACAAAGCTAATATGTTGGTGTGCTGTAAGAACATATATGTGTGCTGGTGAGTGACATCTGCAACAGAGATATAGTAGACATACATTAGGTGTAGCACACATGGCTGTCCACATGAACGGATGTCATTGTCAACACATCCACACTCTCTAAGGGAATCAGACAAATTGCCACACTTTGCCAGGCCTACAAATGCACTTCCTAACTACTTAGTTTGCCACACTGTAGTAATGCACAGGTACTACATGCACCACAGGGGATATCCGGAGGTTCTATGGGCTAGGGCATGTGAATGTGTCTGACATCACTTGGTATGACAATGGGAGCTATACTGGGTGTGTCTGTGTTTGGGAGCATCATACCCCACACATAGACACAAGCTGCCAGTACTGACATGCATGTGTGCATTGCTTCATGGGTGTGTAGTGGCTGGCTGTGCAAGATGGCTGTACAAGGCTGGGATAGGGGTAATCCTTAGCATCATGCCACCCGACAATAGTGTGCAGTGTGGTTCAGGAGCACAGTGTCTGCAATGTCCCACATGGATGAGTATTGTATGAACTGTCCTGCTATCCTGGTTACCATTGTGTATGGCCATTGCTTTGCAATGCATGCCATGTCTGTGTTTGATAGTCCTTGACATGGACATTGCCTGGGATGTGCATGTGCCACAATAATGTACAGTGACATGTACAAGTGTACCTGGTTTGGTTGGCACATGTTGTGTACACAGATTGTTATATTCAGATATGCCAGTATTGGCCTGGTGTGGCAGGACCTGCTTATAGACAGCAGGTTGACCCTGCACCTGCATTGATAGCATGATACAGGTATTCCCTGGTGTCAGTGGCATCTGTCCATACAGGGCACATGTGTAAGGCATTGTATGGCCTCTGCAGATCACATTTGATGGCACCACATATGTTACAGGCATCCAGTGGGGAACATAGTGAAGGCACATTGTCCACAATTATTTGTCTATTGTTACTGCTGGACAGGGTGCCATGCCCTTTGCAGCCCACTGCAATTACACTATGCTTACTATCTGTAATCAATGTGCAGGGTACTAGCAACATAGTTCACCAGGCCTTTTGCCAGATGTAGGGGTATGGCTTGCAAAAACAGTCCCTTGGTTGATTGACATTTGTACTCCTCATGAGGTGGACATTGTGACATATAATACAGACACCATATAGGAAAACTACAAAATTCGCTCCCCAACATGTCCAATGGTTAGACATTCACAGCCACACACCTGCTATGTCTTGGAATAGATCCCCTACCTAACCAGTTTATCACACTACAGAATTACACAGTTACAGCACTCGCTACAGAGATTACTGGGTTACAGAAGTCCCAGAGGTGTATTTCTAGGTGGGTGACATCAGCAGGATTGCTAAAGGTGGTTATGTGAATTGTAAAGAGTGTGCATACTCTAAAAAGCATTGCTACTTTCTCAGGCAAACACAGACAGACAGACAGACACACACACACACTTGGACTGTCTTGGAATAGAACCCCTACCTAACAAGTTTATCACACTACAGCAATACACAGTTACAGCATGAACTACAGAGAATACTAGGTTACAGCAGTCCTAGAGGTGTATTTCTAGGTGGGTGTCATTAGCAGGATTGCCAAAGGTGAGTATATGAATTGTAAAGAGTGTGCATACTCTAAAAAGCATTGTTTCTTTCTCAGGCAGGCAGACAGAGAGACAGACACGCACACACAGTTGGCCTGTCTGGGATTAAAATACCTACTAAACCAGTTTATCACACTACAGCATTATGCAGTTACAGCATGCGCCATGTAGATTACTGGGTTACAGCAGTCCCAGAGGTGTATTCGTAGGTGGGTGACATCAGCAGGATTGCCAAAGAAGGGCAGTTCAAGTGTACTGCAAGTTGACCATGCCTGTTACCTGTGTGTACCCGCTGCTTACTGTCATGAAAACACATTTATACCCACTTACAACTGTCTTATTTAGTCCTAATTGACAGTATCAACAGAACTTGCAGGTCTTGAACCCTGGAACATGCACACTGAGGTCACTGAACATACCACTAAGCCATCTGGGTTGTATACATGTTGCATGGAGTTTATAATGCACATCTTACTACAGGTATTCCACAGTACTGAAAACAAATGGGACAGTCACTTTATGTACATATGTACAGTACCCTTGAATGCACTGTACTCTGTGAAACAACAAAGACAAGCCTACATTTGTACAACTGTCATAACTAGGTATATATATATATATATATATATATATATATATATATATATATATATATATATACACACAAACACAGCTATAACCATATATATATATATATATATATATATATATATATATATATATACACACACACACACACACACACACACACACACACACGTCTGAGCACCCTTTGTGACACAGAAGAGTTCCAACGTGTACACAAAACAGAGGCATCTCTTGTGTTATAACATTTAAATCTTAATCAGTTCACCAGAGAAGGGATGGTTGTTGTGTATGTGGGGTTTGGGGTGGGGAATGCTGGCTAATTTAATCTACCCTGAGGATTGCGGAGTTTGGGTGGGGGAATGATGGGTATGGACTTGCACCCCGGCGACCACTTCTGTGTCACTGCTCAACAGTGGCACAGGAAATTAACATACCCAACTGTGGTTGTGCTTGACTGTGTATTTTCTAACATTCCTAACTATGTAATACTTTGTAGACACCAGTCACCACAGAAGGCTACCATGGTGTGCTAAAAGACATTACACATGTGTATGCTTGGCTACAGGGTAGTTACACGCACAAACATGCACACACTTGCCAGTATTGTGCATACACGTCTTGCCTATGTAAAGGTAACTAGTTCAGTGCTATGCAGTTGGGGTATGTGCCACAGAACACATACAATTACAATTACTCTGATTCCACTTCTGAGCTGGGTGACATCACAGGACTGATTACTTGCAGTGGGATGGGGGGAAGAGAGATTTAGCAGTTGACAAGGATAAAGCCCAGTGCAAAAGGTGGTATCTCTTTGGAATGCAGCAAAACCTGCTGTCATGACAGGATGCAGACACAAATACACACACAACCACACTCAGTCATTTGCTGACACACACACACTCAGGAATTTGCTAAGACACACACACTCAGCCATTTGCTGTCACACACACAAGCACATGCACACAGTTGCCAGTGGTGGGATCAGAACTCCTGCCTATCTACTGATCACTATTACAGTACTACAGAGTTATGAGATGCGCCACAGAGATTACACATTCCAAGGAAGTCAGAATGCCCTTCTAAGATTGAGGACAACAAAAGGGAGACTGACAGTCATAAAGTACATAACTGTAAACCTGTGTGTTTAAAGTAGATGTCCATTACAACCTGTATGCATAAAAAAACACATAATCTGCAGGTAGTACATAGGTAGGCCTGAGAGATATAGTTGTAGCACAACAGGAACCTGAATTGGAGTATGCCCATCTGTGGAATGGACAACTACTATCACTATACAGGGCTATAGTGGGCATGCTCATACACTTAGTAGCACAGGGCTGTTTGGGATGCACTATGACTACAACTACACAAGGTTATACTGGGCATGCTCATACACTTAGTAACAAAGGGCTTGTTGGATGCACTGACTCAAATTACACAAGGTGGCAGTGGGTACTCTCATACACCTAGTAGCACAGGGCTGTTTGGGATGCACTCTGATTCTAACCACAGAAGGCCACAGTGTACATCCTCATACACTTACATTTACAGAACACATTGTAATGGAATCCTATTGTAAACACACAGTTTTACAGCTATGTACATCTTACCTGTCAGTATATATGCACAACATACTGGTTTACTAGCAGATACTTGTATGTGGCCCGTAAATGATATATCTGTGCGTGTGCTGTTTGATACACATGCATACATGTACATGAAGTGCTGACATATATAAGTTAAGTATACACAATCGTGCATGTGTGGACATGAGAGACAATAGGTTAACTGGGACACACAGGCAGATGCTACCTACAGCATGTGTCACACACCTTGCTGCCCTGAAAGGTATACATTGATAGCAGGTTGTGGAAAGTGGCATTATACGTGGAACAGTGGCATGTGCAAGCATAATGTGTGAGCCACATTGTGTAATGGTACTGAGGTGCAGGTGTCAAGATGACCTCTCCCGGCTGTGTTAGTAGTTGTCATTATTAGCAGGACTGCTACCCTAAGTATATCTTGCATTGGTTATATAGACAATTTCTGCTGCTGTCTGTCACCTTACACGAGGCATTTGCTACCAAGTACATTACGGCCACTCGCAGTGATGTCATGGTATGAGTGGCAACTGCTAAACCAAATCAATGAGCCAATGTCCTGCTGTTATTATGAGGTTGTCCAGTGTCTGTCATTCCAGGCTGTCATGACTGAATGACAAGCCTTCGACACAGAACATATGCATCCATGTTTCATGATATACCCATATAGCTGCATTCCAAGGCAAATGTCCAACAAACAGAAGTAACACCCTGACACCTACAAGACACTTGCATTGGATGCTTATGATAACCAGTGCTAAATGTGTGGCTTTAGTAATCTATTGGCTCAATGCAGAACCTACAATGGGGAATACTGACATCTGTGCAGTGAGGAACATCTGGCTGAAGGCTCTGTAGTGCACAATTGCACTACTACCATATAACTCAGATCCAGACATGTGGGCCACAACAGTGGTATGGACCATTCCAGGTGGTGGTATCCACATATTCATAAAGGCTACTCACATGTAAAGACCACTACTCCAACATAACTCATCACATATGAGTCAGGTGCAGGTGACAGTGGTAAATGCTGCATTCTAGGTTGTATCCTCATATACATCCACGATCTTGTCCCCAGACTACCAACACACATCCATATGTGGTATGACATAGTATGGTAGACCACCAGATAACCTTCAATTGGTGGACTGTACCTAGGCCTACATCAACTGTGCAAAGTACCCATGTACAGACACAGCTGCATAATGTGTTATGCAATGCAATAATACCACTGTTTGTAACCCGCTCATTTGTACACATACCAGGGTCCCTCAGATGATGTCAGCATTAACACAGTCGACTGTTGCTGTACACTAGTAAACAACACCCTCATGGTTGGAAATGACCTAACTGTACCTGCCCTGGATATGTACATCCCACACTCATACCAACATAAATGACATTACCATAGCTTTTGTTATCTTTTCTACATACAGGTGGCTACAGTCTTTACACACATGCACATGGCAGATAGCATGCTAACAGCACATAAGGTTTGATATCTATGTTAACAGAGGTAATATTCCCTCTCTACTGGTCACCCATGACACTTATCATATCATACAAAACACCAAGTGGCATGCATGTCATTAGACATGTCCAACTAATGCAATGCCTACAAACATACCTAAATAACAGGATCATATGACCTACACAAGGCCTCTATTGACAGACTCAGGGAAATCCAGCGCTGCTCTGTATGTTCCTGAGTAGTCTCAGGTGATATGTTCATGACATGTGCAGCCATGTGTGGCCACAGCTCCTACATATACCCCATGTCAATAATTGAAAGCCATGCATGCTGTGTGCTGTCTGGACATTAGCCTTAGTGCCACAATAGCCAGTACATGCTGGGGTGAGATGGTTACAAGCCACATACCTCACACATGCTTGAATGAGTGTACTGTCTAGCCTAATAGAGCACATTGCTGGCACTCTTCCAGTACACATGAGGTGTGTGTGGCAAATATGATGTGCTCACTGTTGACCATTACAGTGCCCTGGCTTCACCATGGCACTGTCAAGTAACAGTTTGTAGAAGCATGACATGGAATAATGCTGTGTGTGACTTGCTGATATGTGCTGTTGTCATATATGTACACTTGGCTACTCAGTGAAGGTGGTTGTGTCCTACCAGTACATGAATAAAACATCTATTATGGTGTAATGCTCGGCTATGTTTCACAGATGGCGTGGGGAAGGTGTGGAATGTATCCTGTTAACCTGCTAGTGCACTTACTGATGTATTGATGTTTGTGTAGATTCCATGTGTGTGCAGTGTCTGATGTTTGAAGGTAACTGTTGTCTTAGTACATCATGCTGTTGCAATACAGCCTCAACATTGCCAACTGTATATGGTGATATGCTCTAAGTACAGTAAGCTATACATGAGGTATGGACAGATGTTTGGACATGACTACTAAGTGGTGGGGCTTCTTTGCAGATGAATGATTACTGAGGACAGCTCACTGGTGTGTTACAACCATTCCTACAATAACCTGTGTAGCTGCTAAGGTCAGATTTAGTTAACTGAAGTGGAAGACAGACAATGTAGAATGCAGTAAGGGTGACACTGAAGGCAAACCTCTTGACACCTGTAACAGTAATACCTCCCCTGTGCATATAATGTGCATATATCAGCACAGTTGGCAAAGGAAAGAGCCAGTAAACTTTGTAGCAAATGCGATAGTGCTGTACTTCTGTAATACCTATCATGAGATAGGCAGGTGTTTGATTCACAGTACTGGCACGTGTGGGTGTGTGTGTGTGTCCATATATGTCACATATGCTTGGGAATACATCCCACATGTTTTCACTCTCCTGAACACTGTTGTTGACATCAGGACAGAGTGAAGTGTAGAAAGAAAGGCATAGGCAAGTGGCTGAACCTCACACATGTCAAGTGTCTGTATGTGTGTGACAGAGGTGTATATCTTTGTGAATGCCACTGTGTGTGTGTGTGTGTGTGTGTGTGTGTGTGTGTGTGTGTGTGTGTGTGTGTGTGTGTGTGTCTGTCCGTGTGTATGGCTGTCCGGTCCCTGGAGTGAGGCTGCATTTTTCATAGTGAAATGTTAATGCCCCCTCCCTCATCCACTCAATGCAATCTAGTATCCTTGTTGATATCATCAATCTTAGAAGGGCATTCTAACCGCCTGTTAACATGTACACCCTGGGGTGTGATCTGTTGTTACATAGATTACTGATGAACCCCCCTCCCCACATACACTCACTGCACTGTAGTATCCCTGTCAATGTCCTCGATCTTAGGCCATTCTGACTATCTGTACATATGTAATCTCTGTGGCACATCTTGTAATTGCGTAGTACTATAATGATGATATGCACATAGGCAGGGGTTCTCATCCGAACACTGGCAAATGTGTGTGTGTGTGTCAGATTGTGTGTTACTATGTCTGTGAATCCCTGAGTGTGTGGGTGTGTCTGTGTATGCATGCTGTCATGGCAGTGGGTATTACTGCTTCCCAATGAGAAGCCACTATTTCCACTGGCCTTTACCCTTGTCATCCGCCATACCACTCTTTTTCCTCCACCCCGCTCCAGATAACTATACCTGTGATGTCACCCACTATGGATGTGATGGCTCTGAACACAGTAGCTTACTACACAGCTGTCATGCTCTTGGATCATTAGAACAGTAAACATGATTGAAACATGAGAGATTATAACTGTGATGTGGGAGCTACAACGTGCATGCAGGTATTGTCATATAGACCTGTGAGTAGTCAACATGTACATATGGGACACTAACCACAAACACAGACATCCCCGGCACATGCAACTACACCTGAAAGAGGAAGGCAGAATGTCAAGATCAACATAATGTTAGTGTTGTTACACATGATACATACTGTCAAACATAAAAATGCATTCTAAAACTGTAATACATGGTATGTCTGCTGCCTGTCAATACTACTCAACAATATTAATCTACAATTGTCTACCTAGTATGTTCACCCTGTGCATCAGACCATATGAGCATGTCCCTGCACCTATGGTGCGGAGGACAGGGATGCGGCACAGGCATCATCATAAGCACAGGGCAATAATGTTTGCCAGAGGCCTAGGCTGTGCCATTGGATGACATCATGTGTGTGTGTTAGGGCCTGTGATATAATTGGGCATGTGTGGATGTTATGCGTGTGTGTGTGTGTGTTGAGGTGCCCTACATTTGTTTCCGGTGTGTGTGTGTACGCATGCACACAGATCTAGCATGTGGCTGGCTTACATAGGAGTATTATTGACAGCTGCAGACTGTACAAGGCAGGTTTCACAGTTCATGGTGTCCAGCCACGGACACATGACCTGCGCATGCCAGGGGTTGCACGGGCACTACCAGGCAGAGGTCCAGATTGAGTACTGTCTGATGACACATATCCACTGGAATCGTGTCCCTGTTGGGACTGTCCAGGACCATGTGCACGTGGCCTGATGTGCCCTGGTCTTGACTACACAGCACCAGCTGCACTGCTGCTGCTACTGCCACTATGGGAGTGGGCATGTGCAGTAGCATGTTCATGTAGACCTTCAACAGGTGATGTAGCTGACCTACGTCCATGTGCCTGATGCCTCACTCCCACCAGATGTTCCAGCACAGACATTCCACGCTCGAGGATTGACATGCTACAGTCAAGGACTCCCACCATGTCACCCAATTGTCTGTCTAAAACATCCACGAGATGATGGTGCGCATTTGCAAGTGCCTGGATGTTGTCTGTTAATGAACGGACAGCAGCCGTCTGAAGCCTCAGACCTTCTCTTTTGTGCCATTCAGCACGTCCCTGTACCTCCATTATAGCCTGAAACATGTGCCTGGTGACTCCAGCTGATGTGCTTTGTCTCGCAGGGTCATGTTGGCCAGTGATCCACCTACGAGCAGCGCTGGGCACATGCCTGTGTGGGACATCACCAGTCAGTTGACTGGGATCATGGTGTGCAGGCACACCTTCCATGGTTTCTACACTTCCCTGTTCCATGCTACCACCAGCCAACTGTCTTTCCTGTATGGCCAGTGTTGATGGCGTATGTGTAGGCAGGGGAACTGTGTGCAAGGATGAGGGGGATACAGGTGGAATGGCAACCAATGACACAGACTCAGCCCCTGAAAACCCTGCCTGTGCCTCAATCATACTATCACCATCACTGCTAGAGACTTTGGGGGCATCACGTGGACCGCAGGAGGGCATTGCACCTACATCAACACCTGTGAGGGGAAGACAAGAACTGTACATTACAAGTTATACCAGACATACACACAGACACACACAGACACACACACACACAAACACACACACAGACACATACACAGACACACAAACACACACAGACACACGCTACATGCAGGTGATATGGCAGATGGCATTCAGCTTAGACAATTTTAGTGGTAATGTTATCATACATCCATGAGTTGCACACAACAGCATGTATGTGTTATAGCAGATGGCATGCACCTTACACAATTATAGTGGTGGTTAGCGTACATACCTGTATTGCACCATTTGTGTTAGTAGCCTATGCCCCATACCTGCAACACAATGCATGCACTTTGCACCATTGCACCATACTGCCATGGTGTGTGCAACATACACCACATGTTAACAGACCATGGCAGACCTATGTACATCTGCTACTGATGCTTTGTGTTGGCCACTGCCCCTATGTGTGAGGACATGAGCAGAAGAGTATGTCAACTGAATACTATGTTTGCCTGAGCCCTTGCTTGCATATCTCTCCTAAAGCAGTGCATGTCTGTTCAACATTATTCCACCTACCCATGAGCTGAGTCTACAGCCATTGTGCTTGTGGCTGTACACACGTTTGACATAGCTGTCCCTACTTTGCAATGGTGCCACAGACCAGGACAGGTTTACAGTACACCGGCCTGATGTGTGGCGTATGACCTTGCCAATCACATGTAGTATGACATGTCTTCTGCTGATGTGTTGAATGACATGCATACATGTGTAACACAATGGTGTCCTTTCCAATCTACAATATGGTAATGGTGTCCCAATGCAGGGATGTGTTATACTAACATGGGCCTTCTGCTGTCGCAATGTTGTCTGTCTGCCCTACAAATATGCAGTGACATACTGCACATTGAGCTGATGTGCATAGCCATGGCAGGGCATCATGTGGCTTCACAATTGCTATACAGTGTGAGTTACTGACCCACTTCATAGCCATGACTATGTTCGCATACAATACATATCTAATGTGGAATGTGACCCATGTCACTGAGGTGTATACATACTAAACCCTAATGTGGAATGTGTGCCACAGGTCACAGAAGGGCATACGGATGACACCCCTGCACATCTGCAACCATATTACTGATGCCTGGAAACAATGCCCACACATGGCTAACTTAGCAGTATTCTATGTCCCACATGCCATCTGTGTACCTCACACACATGAGGAACAGGCATGACAGTGATGTCTGACACCAGCAAGGTGAATGTACTGTATCTGTGGCCTGATGTGGTTGTATGTGTATGTTGCACAACACATGTATGTATTCGGATACTGTATAGGTGAATGCTTTCATGTTGTGACACACTAAAGATGTTCAAGGCATGTTATGTGGTGATTTCATTTTATGCCTACACAATCTGTGTATAGGCCTGTATGATGTTTAGTGTTTCACATCTGCAACATCACCATTACACAAAGGCCATAGTTGTATTGTGTTGAGCCAATGTACAACAGGGTGTACACACATGCACATCACTTCTACTGTGTGTGTTGCTTCATGTCTGTGGCCATCCTCCATGGTCATGTGTACACATGTTCTGTCCAATGGTTGTGATGGCCATCTTATTTCACATGTCAGTATTAGCCCATATGACATACACCCATAGATGGCATATGCTCCACTGAGGACAGGGTTATGCAGACAAAGGGTGGTATGTATGGGATGTAAGACATCATGTTTTGCAGGATAGTTGAGCAGTGTTGCAGTCAGTCCACTACATGTCATGGACATGTCAGATAGCACATGACATTGTGTGACATTCTTAACAAGGGTATAATTCAAAGGGTGTAGCCTCTGGGCCGGTCAAACTCCAGCTTCAACACATTTACAGTGTGTGCACACATATGCTCTATGTACAGTACTGTTTGTATTCCCAGCATGTGTAATGCTGATATGTAGTACCTGTCTCTACAGTGAAACACACCTCCACCATTGTATTCACAGTTGTCCATACATCTGGCAATGACAGTTTGGAAGGTTTAGTGTAGGTGTTTTATATAGACTTCAATTGTTTCACATGGATAACCACTGTGATGCATTGCCGGTCTGACCAGTGTCTATTAACAAGGCCACCATACATTATGTGTACATGTGTTATGGCAGATAGCATGCAATTAATATGATCTGGGCATTATCAAGCCTGGTCAATAATAACAATCTCACCTAATACAGGCTGCTGTTTCTGCAAAATGCCAGAGGTACTTAAACAGAAGTGTCACAGCAGTAAGATCATTATCTACACCTGTGTGATAGCTATAGGGTGCAATCTCCATGTTAACACATAAGCCAGTACAATACACTATACTATGGAGTATGCACATCTGTGCATACATAAAGTAGCAGACTATAGTATGTGGCATGTGTGCATACATGCCTTGCATATGATGTTACATTATATATTGTATAGTAACACATGTAACTATGTGAAATATAGTTGTGTTATATGTGCAGTACTGACTTACCAGGCAACTCCAGGCTCTGTGGTTGAGAGACACCCACCTCCACAATACCAGCTAAAGCTTGTGGATGGAGGTCTGCAGGTGTCCCCAGAATGGCCATTAGCTCCTCAGTATGTATGAGTGGGGGCTGAGTGAGTAGCCCCCCACCTGTTGCACCTTGTTCCCTGGTGATTGCATTAGCACACTGTTTCACCCATCTTATGAGGTCAGTGCAGAGTCAGCGCACCTGCTGATAGGTGTGATTGTGACCACCAGCATCATTTACCCTCCTGTGCAGTTCCTCCCACAGGGCATCCCGCTGCTGTGCGTCCTGTGGCACATGGCTGAAGAGTGATGTATGGTTGTCAAGGAGGTATGGGATGAGGACCTCTTCCTCCAATTGGGTGTACACTGGCAGCCTATGTGGCACACCTGGAAGACATAATGATGGAGACAGGTCACAGTAACTCACAGAGAAGTACAGAAGTACAGCTGAACATACATGTATATCACATTTATTAAGATTACAAATAAGTCTTTGCAAATCTACATGACACTAACACCACTGACATGTATAAGTCACACATATTTGTCACTTACTGGTGATGTGATGTTATAGCCATATATGTGTGTGTCATGTGATGACATTGCTCATGCTCCATGTGGATGTTGTCTTGATGTGGGCATGTCTGTTTGCCTGTACTGGTGTCTTTACCTATCAGAACATGCTTGGATGTGTTCACATTAATGCAATTAACCTTAATGCTGTGTATATGTCACATATATAGCCATACATAGCCATTAGGGACATGACATGTGACCCTGCAGACTTGCAAGCATGTATGTGTTTTGCCATATACATCTACATGGCACTGTACAGCTGTGTAGCATCCTGCCATGTATTGCCTGTGTTGCACATGTGTAACACATGGGACAATAGCTAGTCTGATTGTATTTGCAGGGTTGAATTTCAACTATAGCATCTATGGTCATAGTGATCTAGTAGGCTATATGCCCTGGGCCATTTATGATCCTAGGCAGACAGGGTACCTAGCTGTAGGCAACAGACAGGTAAATTTCAGTGGCCAGTTCAAGCAGTGCCACAGAACTGATCCACAGGGTTACTGATATATTTGGCATGAGGTCATGACACCATGTCACAGAGAGGGGCGATGTGCAGCTTCGCTGGACAAGGATGCATAGTATGGCAATAGTATGTTAAGTATATGGGACAGAAATCTGTCATGCATGTTGTGATCCTTGTACTAGAAAAGTGGATGTCCATGAAGTATGTGTTTATTTGGGATCAGGATGTGTTAAGTGTAGCATGTCCAATACCTCTGGGTTGGACATGGCTTTATTCAGGGTAGGCTGCATGCTACATAGTGGAGCTAGGGATTGGGAAGGGCAGTGTATGCCATCTATACATGGGCAATAGCCCTTAAAAGAAATATGTGATCTATTATGGGTCACATGAGTGTTGAGTATGGCTGGGCAATTATCTCTATATTCCTGGATGGCACCTTGTCATGATTAGGGGGTGCCACATACGACTACCTGACTGGTGTGGTGAAGTAACTATCAAAGGAAAGACTACTGTTCAGCTGCATCCCATACACACGCAGTTGCCATTATGTTGACCGCTGCCTAGGTGGCAGTTCATGGGCACAGGGTTTTTTACATGGGGATGACAATGCAATACTTAGCTGTCAGACTGTGGCCATACATCACACACCACACATCTGACACACAAAGGCCCTTCTGTATGTTGAACGCAGCACACATTGAGTCAACTATTGCTCCTAGTTCATAGTCATTTGCAAATATCAATAGGCAGATGCCTTTTGTGTTAGTCTGTGTAGTATAGATAACAAAGAGGGGGGAGTACCAGTAATGAACCCAGTATTACTGTGGCTGGCACTGGTTTGATGTGCGTGTATTAGTCAGACACCTTCTGTAGTGTTGGTTCTGCCAGCAATCCAATTGACAACCACTTCTGTGACATAGGAATATACACCTACTTTACTGAGTGTAGCTATAACACAGTATTGGTGATGGTGTCCTTCATCCTGGCAAGGTCATGATATGCAGTGTGAATCAACCCTACTGTCATCTACATCTGTACTGAGTACATCAAATATGTTGATCATGGTTCATGACCTTACAGACCAGACTCAGCAGGGTAGTTGTGCACTATTTCCCATTATCAATGGTGTCTCCCCCTTTGTGGGGTGTGAGTGCTGTGCACCATTCGGTGTGTACACAGCCTGACATGGAGCTATGATTGAGCATGATGTGTATGTGGATAGCTGATTGTTCTTACATTTGTGTAGGATACACCCTAAGATGTTGACAGGTCCCATGAAAGATGTATGTACGGCTTTAGAGAGTGCAGCTTGTACCTGCATAGTTGTTATTACAGGGGCCCTGTAGTGTACATGGATATATTACTAAGTGTACCTGTTGGGGGGGTGGGAGTGGGTTTAGGTTCTCCAAGACCCTATCTGGATGAACGGGTGCTATTTCTGTAGGTGCAATACTTCCCATGCTATAGTGCTGTGCAGCACGTCAGGTCTTGTCGTTGCCATTACGATTAATGGCACAGCTATAGAATGCTCTGTGCTTGGCCTCATAATATGTGGCTGATTAGTTTCACAGTAGCTTTGTGTGGTTTTATATGGTGTATTTGCATCTTACGGAGGCTGACCAGGGATCACCTACACTCTTGTGTGTTCACTCTTGCAATAATTACTACCTTCTATGGTACAGTTTAAAGCATGGTACCACCAGTTTGCCTTCTTGTTTGTGTTTGGGTGAATCTTGGTTCTGTTTCAATGGCACAATCACTACACGTATGTGACTGCTTAAGGTTCATTTGTGTAGGATTCAGCATTTGCACATGCATTGTCCATCTGCATGGGTGCCATGACAGTCACCACTTTGCTCTTACGAAACATAACATTGGCATTGGAGACTGACTATGTGTAGCATACTGTTTGTGTGACTACTATGATCCAGGTCAGTGGGGTTGATAAAATCCAACATGCATTGAGGGCAGGTGCTGGTACATGAGGAGTCTTCCCAGTTCATAATAGAATAGTTGAGAGTAGCCATTATTATGGTTTTCTGTCTCAGACCTAATCGTCCCCATTACAGCACATTATGACAGTTGGGAAATCCGCGGCATGGTGGGTGATCTGTCGCAAGGTGCAATTTGAATTCCGCTTTGGCACAATGGTAGTTGCTCAGCATAATGCATCTGAAGTTATGCAAGTGCAACTAGCGTGGGGGTGTACATATCCTTCAGGAATATGGACACACCTGTTGCCCGTGTGTTCCAATAAAGAATAATGGGCAAGAGGTGAGGTATGTGTTATAACATGGTCATGCAGGTGTGCTATCCGGAGCATTGAAACATGCCTCAGCCACTGCACAGATATGTTCTCCATGTTAGGGATTGACATATGTGTGTCCATATAGTGCTTCTGACATGTATCATTGTATAGCAAGGCCCGCAGTTAATTACTTGGCTGTCCCTATAACAGCAGTGGACTTTCACTTGAACTGTGCATGATGAAGGCACTATAGGGGAAGTATGATCCTTAGGCAGTATCCAGATTCCCAGTGGTGACAGGTGCAGGCCCTCTCTGGCAAAGCATTATGGTCTATCAACCATGTTATCCCAGGCAGAGAGATACTGGATACCCTTTGACTTGCACCACTACACTAGACAATTGTGGAATACAATCCTTTTGTCCCTGTACTGCAGTATCATTCTGGCTAATGGCAGAATGCTACCCAGGCCTTGGGACATACTTGCATGGGCTACAAGACCTGACAGTTCCTACATGTGTTTCCATGCAGTCCAGGCTGCTGCATCACAGGTCCTGCACAACAACATGGAGTATGCCAGAGCCATGTTTATAGTTCAAAAGGTGGTCTGAGTGTGTGTGTATGTGGCTAATCATGGCAGACTGGCAGCTGACAGTATGTATGCCCTCGTATAGGTTGGTATGTAACATAGTGCTAGAGTTTGCATTCACAATTGAGTACTGTTGGGCATGTTTCCAGCCAAATGTTCTGAGATGTGGCACAATTATGCAAACTATGTCATACAGTTTGTGTATTTCATTGTCTGTCTTTTCCAGGTTGGGGGGGGGTCACTTGTTTGGCCAGATACTTAGAAGCGTCTGTGAATGTGTGTGATTTCTGGAAGTGTGTGTGGGTGTCCTTACTGTGTTCTGGTAAGGGTATGTGATGGTTGTGATGATGAGATGCATGTGTTAACCTACACCTCATGACTGTCCAGTCCAGTCATGGCTGTAGACTAGACTGGGCTGCCTTCCAGCTTACCCCTGTAGCTGCATCCCAAACAATGTGTGGGGCATGGTGTTAGGTGGGTTTGGCAGTGTATATGGCATAGAGATTACATTCCCCCAGGATGGCCACATACACAAAGCTGACATTCGTAAACACCAGTAGCTGACTAGTGAACATGCCTGTATGAGCATTCAGTACTACAAGTAACAAGTACTGTATTTAGTTTACTTTTTGCTTATGAAGATGTTTTAGACAGTGATGCTCACATGTAAATATTTGTGTTATGGACATGACAATACTAGCTATTATGGAAACATTGTAGCTACCTTTAGCAACAATCCTCCTCTGAGGAGCACATCACATCCTGTTAGTTGATTTCAGATGATGCAAGTGTCTATAGTTCTATTTTCTTCTCTGGGTATATACTCACATACCCACCAGGACCATGAGCTCTGTTGGGCACAGACACCCTCTCTCCCAACAGAGTCATGTATCAATAGACTCTGATGCCACTATCAACATGATCAGGATATAATCAGATAGTGTAAGCCATCATCTATGAAGCGGCTATTACACATGGGCAGCAGTCCTAATGCAGATTTTACACTGGAGTTAAAGATGATATGCAACCTGTTTCATTACCAGTACTGTGCACAACCTTACATACAGTATGTGCAAGTGGCTGTTAGGATGGCAATGAGAGGTTAGGCTACACAAACCTGATAGTTCAACCAGTGTGTCTCTACTCTCAGTATCCACTCTATGTAGGTGTGCACATAGCCATTTGGCCCAGCCCTGTAACAAGGGTCACTACACATTTGCATAACATGTACACATGCACAGCTATTAAAGATTGCAAACGATACTAGAAAGGACCAGACCTGTAACAAGGGGCACTACACATTTGTATAACATGTACACATGCACAGCTGTTATTGGTTACAAACAATACTAGAGAGGTGGATATTACACGTGTTATGTGCATGGATAGTTACCTAGCTCTTCCAATTATCTTTGCTATCATGCTGCTAAACTGTCAGATGAATACAAATTATATGCATCCTGTTATTGACTATTGTAATTGCCAAGATACATAACTACTGTTTGCATAACATAACAGAACTGCTATGTAGAATGGGATATGGATCTGCAAAAAATACTGTACATTACACAGTTATTGGCACAATATCCCACAATGCACACCATATTTGCACAGTAAGCCCACCTTTGACATGTTCATCTTACTTATACACCCATGCATATGTCGACTTTTACAATATATCAACATATACTATCCCCTGTTATAGCACATACTTGTTGGACCAATTCTGACACTGACAGTGGCTGGAAGCGAATTGGTGAGTTCCAAGCCCATATCATCCCTTGTGGTGTAAGCGGAGTTTGCCTTGTGACCTACAGCAGTACACACATAGAATACTACAAGCATTACTACCGCTCAACAATACATCGCGACAAGATAGCTATTTCCACTATATGCATTGATTACACTGTAATTCTTACAGAACAGATACGACATACACAGACATACTACATGTTATACATACCTTCTTAGTAATTGGCGGTGTTATTGACTAGTATAATACTCATTTTTGGTTCATCTTTCAGTGTTTTGTACTGTCCTACAGGTAGATACAGATGGTTTGAATGTGTGACAAGGCAACCTTTTATAGTTACAGATCAGTAACATGTGCTATCCCGATAACCAGTTGGTGTTCTTAAGTAGCTAATTACATGCACATCAGCTGCACTGCTACTGCCTTAGTCATTACCATGGCAACAGTGGAGTATAATTGAGTACTCCACTTGAGCATTGTCCCTTTGCCTTACTTGTGAGGAAGACAGCCTGGAAGTGTTGTTTGGAATCTATTGCAACAGCTGTACGGAGACGAACAATAATATATTGTGTGTAATGCCTAGAGGATTTGGACTAAATGTGAGTACTGCTATTATATTTCTGAACATTGCTACTTGTGCAGGGTTTGTCTGTACATAATACTTCTGCATATGTTTCAGTCTGGTCAGGTTGTTTGATCAGCTCAAGGCTGCATAGCTATGCATATAATGTTAGGGTATTTAAGTGTGCTTACCAGACATATTTAGTTTGGTGTTACTGTGTATCATACTGTGCTGATAATCAGTACTCGGTAACACTTCCTGGTGTACGAAACATTCAACCCTCTGAAACGGGATTAGTCCATACAAACCCTGTTATATCAGCAGCTGTTCAATTGTATAACAGCAACTATTTCACATAGGGCCATGTTAGTGTGTCTGTGTTCAGGTATGTTAAGGTTTCAGCAGATGTTGTACAGTAGTTGAATAATTGGTTATGGTATGAAAGTATGTATTGATGTAATTATTTTGGTTGTGAGGTAGATGTTGATGGGTGTACATAGCACATGCAGGTGTGTAGGAACCCCATTTATACAATGTCTATATATGTGTGGGTGTTCTTTCCCTGTGTGAACACGTATCCCTTAGTGGACTAACACTATGGTAATTGCAGGCTGATTCATTAAGCCACTGTTAAATGCTTCCTGTATAGCATGCAGGTACTGTTAGTCCTTGAATCCTTTTGGCAATGCATCGGAATGTAATAAAGGTTTGCAAAATGAAAGATGTCTGTGTATTTCTCTCATGGATATTTGCAGTCATTGCAGTTGTGTTGGTGACTGTGTCCATAGAACATATTTGTAATAGTGTATTGGCATATACTCGTCATATGTTATGTTCATATTGTTTGGGGGGGGGCAGCATGTGTGATTGCTATGGTCCATGTTATACTCAGATATGAACACTTCAGATGCTGTCTACACACATGTATGCATGTATGTGTGTGTGTGTGTGTGTGTGTGTGTGTGTGTGTGTATATATATATATATATATATATATATATATATATATATATATATATATATATATATATATATATATATATATATATGTGTGTGTGTATATATATACATATATATATATATATATATATATATATATATATATATATATATATATATATATATATATATATATATATATATTATTGTATATGTTTATCTGTACCTCCATAGATATGTAGATGTTTTTACCTATCTATATATCTACATATATATGTAGATCTGTTTATATATATATATATATATATATATATATATATATATATATATATATATATATATATACATGTCTCTATGTATCTCTCTCTATATATCTATATATCTGTATATCTAGATATGAGCATACACCTTTCACTGGGTACATGGCGTGTTGTCCTATTTCAACACATTCCTCCCTTTTGTGTTTTAACCTGTCTGCATACACAACTGAGATAGGCACATCCTAGGTAGCTTAGTGTTAGGTTACTCTGAGGATGGAGTACATGGTTGCGGGTTCTAATCCTGGAAGGTGTTATTATTTTACCTCTCAGAGTAGGCACTGGTAGGGAAAGTGTGAATAACACACACTTATACGGTTGTAAGCAGGTTTGCCTGTGGTCTGTGCTACGTTAAGCAAAGGTTAAACCTGAGAAGCGCTTCTCCATTTACCGTGTTTCAGCACCGCTTACCGCTGCGCAAAACTGGGGAAACCCACTTACAACTCCTTAAGAGTGCTTTAATCCACCTGCATCCAACAGCCCTTATTCTGGCCCTCAGAATAACGTAACAGCCCTTGCAGGTCTTGAACCCATGACCATGAACACCACAGTCACTGACTTTACCACTAAGGCATATCAGATATGTACAAATGTTATGGTGTTTAGAATATACATGTTACTACGGCATTCCTCACTACGGAAAAGAAATGTGACAGTCAGTTCGTGTACATATGTCAGATGCATGTTAATGTTCATATGTTTGTGAAATTAGGTGTTGCAATGTGACATGACAGGGTGTATTATGAATGAGAAAGGTTCTTGTCTTGTGTCCTTTTTATATTGTCCCCATACTCCATGTATACCCCTCCAGTTCACTTATTGAATATCCGACCCAGGCCCTCCTTGATGCCTGATTTCATTACTCATCATTCCTCCCCCACCCCAATCTTCACATACACAACAACCATCCCTTCTATGGAGATTTAGGTTAATATTACTAGTCATAGCACCAGAGCTGCATGTGTTTTGTGTATACTCCAATTCCTTTGGAGTGCTTCTGTGTCACAAAGTGTGTTCATAGATGTTTATATATATGGCTATTGATGTAACTATATAATATATATCTATGTGCAGACATCAGTGACATATATATATATATATATATATATATATATATATATATATATATATATATATATATATATATATATATATATATATATATATATATATATAGCTTTCATAATAATATGTAACAGTAATACATATGTAGACTGGAATGTTTTGGTTCACAAACTACAGTACATTACAATGTACTGTACATATGTATACAAAGTGACTGTCCCATTTGTGATCATTACAGTGGAATGCATATGATCTAAGGTATAGTCTCAAGACCATGCAACATGTATACACCTCAGATGGCTTAGTGGTAAGTCCCATGACTGTAGTGTGCATGGTCCAGGGTTCAACACTTGTGATGCTTTACAAATGTTTTTTACTCCAGAATAAGGCTCATTTAAGCAGTTATAAGCATGTTTAAAAGTGTCTGTGTGACATTATAGCAGCAGTTAAACAAACTTTGTAACATGTAACCTGTACGGCCAAACACAGCCACATCCACTAACTAGTCAGCATATATACATGTCAGTGAAGTAACATCTCACTATGTGCTTACATAACATTACATTCTTTGTCAACTGTACTCTCCAGTACATTTGGGTTTATATGGTTGTTTTGAATGTTTATTATACAGACGATTACTACCTATATATGCAAGCTGTGATTAAGGTATACTTTTGAACATGATAAACATCCCTGCCTTTATCGGGATTGGGACCTCAAATGCACAGATACTATGCAGATGCTGTTACCATTACACTGTTGACATTAACGTTGCTTCTGCCTATTTCCTATTTAGATGACTTCTATGTGTAAGCTAGGCTAAGCAAAGGGGGAGGCCCCCAAACCCACTGAACTTCACTTACTCTTGAAATAACAACATAATAACAAATGTACTGTGAGACAACACATTACATTCCTAACTACATTAGGCATAACACATTTCAAGGGAAACCTTGCTGTGTGAATGGGTAACAGAATATACACCTGGGATCATGTGTCCCAGAACCATACAGCCAGAGGGTGTGGGAGCCTGTCCAGTTTGATAGCTGTGAGACCTGTTGGGGAAACTGTCACATTAATGTGCCCTCTTTAGATCACTAAGTGCCCCTATCTCCCTCCACAACTCCAGTCTTCAACAGCTTCCAGCAACTCTGCCTGGAATTGCTTCATTGGTTATGCTTGACAGAGGCTCAGTTACTTCATCAATGGTGCGGAGAAAGCCAACACACTGTAGCTATGCTGCTAATTGCCCTTGGGCAGATAGGTAGTAGGCTATCTGTGAACCTCTAAAGTGCAGGCCATCACAGCCATAATATGTGAATAAACAGACTTTCAGATCACAATATACAGTGAGAAATCACCATGTAGTCAGGAAACAGTTAAGTACAGCAAGAACATACAGAACACTGATACTTAGTCACTCCAAAAGCCTATCTTGGAAGCTAGAAGACTTAAGGCTTTCTATTGCTTACCAGTAGGTTATCTACAGGAGAGAGGAAAAACAAGCACAGATGGGGAACATGCATGCAAGAATACCATACCGGCTTATGTGTCAGCCTTAGGCTTTGAAATACTGGCCAAGGCTATTGGCACCCCCATGGTGCCTAATTTAGGAGAGTCTCGAAGGTGAATACCAGCTCCATAAACAGCACAATAGCAGAATCAATGAGGATTATGCTACTCAACACCAGAGGTTGTGATCACAACATGCTGCACTCACAGCACTCCTCAGGATGGACAACATCAGCATCTGTGCAGTAACTGAGATCTGTCTTAAGGCTCCTGAGAGCACACCAGCACTACCACACTACAACCCATACCACACATTTCAGCCACAGAACATGGACAGACACAGACATGGAGGGGGTGTATCCATATTCATCAGGGATACCTACACCTCCAAGTTAGTGGGGCAGCATGATACCTCTGAGATTATCCATGTGCAGCTAACATAAGCCACAACTGCAATGTAAACTGTGGCCTGCTATGGATTACCCTCCATGACCCAGGAGCACCACTCCACCTACCTGGAGACAATGGAGAACATGACAGTCCTAACACATACCCTGGCATTGGTCGATGTCAACTACCATACCATTAACTGGGAAACTTACTCCAGTACTCACTTCCAGGCCCAGCGCTTCCTGGAATTTGTCACCTCATATGCGCTGTATCAGGTGGTAACCTCCCTACTGAGGGGTGGAAAGATACTAGAAGTGGTCATCAGAAACATGGGCAACAGGTGCACCACAGTGGAGGTTAACCAGTCACTGGTTAGATCTGACCATGAACTATTCACTGTTTTCACACCCAAGCATCTCCCCCACCCACGGATACCACAGTGTATACCTTTCCTACAGCTAAATTTACACTACTAGTGACAGGGGTGAGGGGTTTCACAGCCCCCACGCTAAGGGGAAACACTGCTCAAGATACAGACTGATTTACAAATGCAGTCTATAAGCACCTACACAGATGTATGGATCTTGCCATCACTGGTAAACCAAGACTCACTCCTCCTAGACAAGGACATCAGTCTGGTGGACCTCTGCAATAAACAGGCTATACTACAGAAGTAGGACAGTGTTCCAGACAAACAGCAAATCCCACGAAGGGCAGATATCTGTGACCACTATTAGTATGATACCTAGGTCCCTCATGACATCATCCAAGGTTAACATCAGCAGGAGAATACGCAAGGATTCGAAAGATAACCACAAAGCCTTCTTTGGCTATGTCAAGGATCTAAGTGGTGACACACAGATTTGCACTGTGCCAGTGAAATATAGCAGAAAATATGCTGACCCTACTGATATCACCAGCATCCTTGCAGATACATTCAGTGCATACTTCACCCCTAAAAGAGCCCACAACACTACCCGAATGGTACAGTATCCTACACATCAGAGACACACAGGTGGAAATGACCCTCTCTAACAGCAGAACACATCATCAGTGGAAGCAGATGTTGTCCCAGACTGCATCTTGCAAACTGTACAAGACAACCTGACCCCCCACCTAATTAAGCTTTCCAACCTCAGCCTCTCCACAGGCTACATGTCCATACAATGGCTCATGGCAATGGTTATTCCACTCCATCAAGGTGGAATCACAACTGACCATGGTAACTACCACCCCATAAGCCTGACTAGCCTGGTCTACAATGGTATGGATCGCATCCTCATGGCACTTATTAGCAAAGACATTCGTAACCTCTGAACATGTGATCCAACCCAGGTCAGCTTGGTTGAGTGCAGTTCATGCCTACTGAACCTGTTTGACGTCTTACATACAGTCACCAAGACGTTAGATGACGGGGGAGGTGGTTCACACATACTACCTGGACTGCGCCAAGGCTTTTGACACCATGCCCCACTCAGGTTTTATTGATAAACACACCAGCCTGTACATACACCCATACATCACAGGATGGGTTGCCAATGGGCTTACACACAGAACCCACATGGTATGACTAGCGGTCTCCAGGTCCAACTCTTGACCAGTTACTACTGGTGTCCCAAAGGACTCAGTCCTGGGACCTCTACTGTTTGTCATACAACAGGCAGATGTACAGGCAAACACAGGTGGACTATGGCAGACCATGTTTGGCAATGACTGCAAACTGGGAGCCATGATTGATAGGCCAGCGACACAGACATCCCTCAAGGGGCCTCACAGAGTGTCACAGGGTGTCAATGTCATGGCCTCCAGCCAAGTGCCACTAACTGCATGGTCATTCCATTGTGGAATATTAAGCACCCACATATTAACACATAAGTGGCAGCCACTTTAATATGGATGAGGCAATGTGGTATCTGGGGACTAAGGTAGATAGTGATCTCCCCTTTGACAATCATATTTCCACAGTAGTTAGGACATCCTTTTATGTAGGCCATCTGATTACTAAAGGATTCCCATCTAGACATACTGGGGTTATAGTGCCCCTTTGCTCATTACTCATCAGTCCCATCATAGGGTATAATAACCCATTTGGGATGTACCTCAGAAGACACTTCCAACAGCTGGGAGGTCCACTAATGTACCTCACCAAGTGGAATACTGGCCTTATGGCCTATGTAGCCAGATTAAATAGACTCCTGCTTTACTCAGTGGCATCTCATTTACCCAGAGATGATCTCTGCTGGCCAACACAGCCATGTCGAACTCAGGCTTAATGGATATGCTCAACCTATGGGAATCCATGCCACAGTGCGCCACACACTGTAGTGAGCTGAACCTTGCCACAACAATAACTGGAAGATGCGGGAGGGACAGATTCCTGTAACACACACTCCCCATACTTTGGAACAACATCCCTAACTACATTATGCAGAGCCCCTCACTAACACTCTGCAAGAGAAACCTTGAAGAGTGGATGGGGAACAGTAGATACACCCCAGGGATCCTGCCATTGGCTCTGCTCCACAGAGGGACAGTTAATGAATCAATGGGGTTGCAAAAGCTGACACATTTTGGCTGGCCTTATGAATGGCCTCTGGCAGTTGGCCAAATACCTACCTATGAATCTATACATACAGTATCAGCATATGCTGATAGCTTAATTTACTGTTCAGGTGTTGACTTACCTTATGCCAATGGCAGTTGTGAGTGCAATAGTTGAAGGCTACCTATGTTGGATGCACACAGTAGACTGCCTATACATGACAATTTACAGGTAGTCTTGTGAGTGTGCCATCCATTTTCACTGTGTGTGCAGGTGGAGAAAGGTGTCAGTCCCTAGGTGCCTACACTGTCAGTGTGTGTGCTATACGTTCCCTCTTTGCCAAGGCATGGGCATACTGGGCATGCCTCTGTCTGCCTATTGGGGCTGGCTCAGGGTGTTCGTGGTATGATTACCTCTGTGCCAGTGGGGCCCTTGGCAATGGTGGTGGGCTGAGAGAGCCTTCACCATTCTGTCCCTGCTGCAGCTGTTTCCACAGGACCATATTGTGTAGCATGGCACAGACTATGAAGATGTGGGCACATGTGCCTGGAGAGGACTGCGAGGCTCCACCAGATATGTCCAAGCAACAGAACCGTGATTTCAGCATCCCAAACACATGCTCTATGATGATTCTGGCTTGTGTGTGTGCCTCATTATGGCATTCCTGCATGGATATGTGTGCATTTCTGATGGGAGTTATCATCCATGGTTCCAGTGCATAGCCAGCATCCCTCACCAGGTGGCCATTCTTGATGTCCCCCCTGGCAAATAACTGATACAGCTGTGAGGCATGCCAGATGTGGGAGTCATGATAGCTTCCAGGGATGCCAGCACACACATCCATGATAATGCCCTGGGCATTGCACATGACCTGGCAGTTGATGGAGGGTATCCCTTGTGGTTTATGTAGTGCCTACCCTGCTCACCAGGTGGTGACTAGATGTGTATGTGCGTGCAGTCTATTGCACCCAGTACCTCTGGGTATTCTGCCACATGGTGGAAGAAACGCATATTGCTGGCCAACTACCCCTGTGTTCGAAGGAAGTATATGTGCTCATTGGCATGTGGTAACATGACATCCAGGAACTGGTGTAGTAGCCTGGATGCTGATGCCTGTGAGATCCCCATGATATCCCCAGTTGGTCTTTGAAAGGTACCTGTAGCTAGTATTCTCAGGCTTACACATACCCTCATATTCAGTGGGATGGGTCCCCCTCTGTTTGTTCTGGCTCTGAGGCGTGGTCGGCACAGCTCCACAAGTTGCTGTTGGATGTCCCTGTCCACCCTGTAATGCTCTACCATCTCCAGATCATGTAGCCCCTGGTAGGTTACCCTGGGTCTGAACACTCTCCTCCTTCTCTGGTGCCTGAGGTGTCATGTGCATCATCCTCCACAACACCTTCAGTCTCCAACACATGCTGTTGGATCAAAGCTATGGCAGCCCTTAACATGTACATACTAAAAGTTCCCCGTTTGTATACACCACTGGTGCAGAGTGTATGGGAATACACAGATGTGCATGAGGTGCTTTCACACTTTATACTATTGTGCTATGGATGCTGCTGATGTCAGTGGGTGTGTATGAGCTTTCCAGTTGCAGCATGTCTTAATTATGGGTTTTGCAATGAGTACTGCAAGTGTGGGGCCTTTACTGTGGAGATATGCTTGCCTGCCTTGATTAATCTGTTGCCCTTTAATTCACTTTTAAACCTGGATCCTATCCCATTATCAGGCATGCATCCATCTGCCATCTTTCTTGTTTTGTACTTTCCCTACCCAGTCATAGCAAAATGTGTCTTGTAGCTGATATACTGCAAATTGGCTTTGTTCTGCTTTGACACTTTACTGTTTTCTTCGCAGTTCAGCCCCTCTCTTTTCCTGTTATGCAGGTAGCTTCTGGCAGCCTTGTTAGCTGTTGTTAATGGCCCACTGTAGGCTACTAGGTGTTTATTAGTCATTTGTACTCCAATTTCACTGCTGCAGCATTTCCTTATTTCTTTCCTATATCCTTCCTGTTTCAGCTGCAGTGCGCACCGCGCAAACCTGTTTACTGGGTTTACGAGCATTTTCATCTCCATTCACGTGCATACTCGGTTACCTTGTGTACTCTCAGCTAAGCATAGCTATGGCAAGTTCAACACACCCCTATCCTGCAGCTTTGCTTAGCTAGGGGCAAACCGGTTTAACAATGCTCCAATGTGCTTACAGCAATGGTGACACACCCCTCTCTTGATGTCATCTGTATCTCAAGGGCACACCTTGGTGTTATAACACTACGCTGTGAGGTGCATCCTTACACCAGCGGGGAATCTGTGATTCACTGTTACTCCATTCATTTCCGTGGCATTGCCTACAAATTCCTAGCTACCGTGCATAACACTGTCACAGCCACTTAGCAACCCTTGTGCCATAGTATGGTGTAGCATGCCTACCATTGACTATTATGGGGAAATCGTGATATGTGTTTCCTTGCAGTTTTATTCTATATTTTTATATTTTCCTTGTGGTCCCCTTTGCGCACAGCTGCCCTGCGCTTCCATGTCGCGATAGTGCGACTATATATATTAAATGTTATTTTTATATTTTGTACATATTTATTTTATGCCAATAGCTATATATTTAGCCATTGGCATATATTAACAATATAATACATGTGTTTGGTCGGCTATCATGGCTCCGATTTTATGTTTGCAAAAATGTAAACCGTTTTCTACAGTTTACATTTTTGCATGCTTACACTACGCCTGCACCACTTCCTGGATCACTGCATACCTTCATTTGCATGCTACACTGCTGTGCATGGGGTAATTAGCATACAAGGCCCGGGAGTTGTGCGGGCGTAGCATACGCAGGTTGTGCATGTGGAAAAAGCTTGTACCTGGATCGCTCGGCGGCCATATTTGGTGTTAGAACACCCATGCTATGCCTGCACCTGGCGTAGCTTCATAAATCCCGGGGATTATATTAATTTCTATTAGAAGATATTAAGTAAAATGGCAACTTTATAAATATATCTTGTTCCTTTATTTTTAAAGTAACCTGTTCACTCAATGTATAATATAAACATTTTTATAAAATCTCCAATTTCTTTTATATAAACATACATTGCAATGTAATGCATGTAGTATGCTTATCATGCTTGTGAACTGGAGGAAACTAACCTTGTCAGAGCAGAATTCATATGCAATATGCTATGAAAAGCTTAACATAACAAGGCTGCTATATATGAGCATTATTCTTGTAATAAAGTGAGCCTCCCACTCGCACATAGACAACAGTCAATGGAGAAATGCACAGGAATCTGATAGACAGCTTTAAAAGCTGCAAGACATTTCACACTAACATACAAATAGAGCCAAAAGCTGTTAGGCAGATACACTTTCTGAGTTTGATAGTTTCTAGTAAACACTGCCTCCCAAACATGATGCAACTCAAGAATTTTTATTTGTGGTATACCAACCACATGTATAAATAAAAAAAAAATGTGTTTTTTCTTAAAAAGGTGAATGTAGCTAGCCAGAATGGTAACACTGGCTTACATACAGATGTCTGCATAAGTTACGGAAATATTTTCACACTTTTTAAAAGTAGCACATTAAGGCAGCTGAAAGTCATTATGCATTACAATTATCCCCATGTCTCAAGTATTTCTTATGTTTTTGAAATGGATTCCAGAAATACACATCTCGAGATTTAGTCTTGAGGTAGATTTGCTGATGTTATTTCTTGAACACATAAAACCTAGTTAAGATCAGAGTCCTCTCTGTTATGCAAAGGGTAAACAGTTTATCCGTTGCCATTAAAGAAACTCATTCAGCTTATGATACAATGTCCAGATAAGCAGAAGATAATTCCAGTCAAAATCTGCTGTCCTAGAACAAAGTAATATGTCTTCCAAAGTAATATGTCTTCATTATAAATCTATCACCAAGAACAAAAAAAAAATGTATATATATATATATATATATATATATATATATATATATATATATATATATATAGCAAGTCCAATAGTCCAACAACAGCAAAAGACTGTGGCAAAAGACAACAATAGTAATCCAAACTGCTTCAGTAAAATCCAAAAATGTTTAATGTAAGCACTTTCGTAATGTTACACATTACTTCATCAGACAATCATAACAGCCCCAACATTAACTTATATACTAAATAATTACTACAATTTACCAGTCTCAACTCAGTAGCAGGGGTGGCTCATGCTATAGGACTGCAGCCCCCCACCTGTACAGTAAACTTTTTGAAAAAATAAAATTAAAAAAAAAAATCACGGACTCCACGCATGTGTGCATGGCTCCTGAGAACTCCATACACTCATGCGTGCTCATTCCAGAGCTCCAGACTGCTCTGTTAGGCAGTCCGGATAGGAAAGGCAGGAAACTCCAGCCCAGAGGTCTGTGCGGTGATGACCGCACAGACCAAAAGGTCACCGGGCTGCATCGCCAGCAGGAAAGAGGCTCCAGCCTGCTACTCTCATGGGAGACCCATGCACAGGCGGCCGTTTTGTGGAGGACAGGAGTGGAGTCACATTTTATGGAGGTGTGTGTGTGTGTGTGTGTGTGTGTGTGTGTGTGTGTGTGTGTGTGTGTGTGTGTGTGTGTGTGTGTGTGTGAAATGCCCCAGGTACTACATGGTGGTGGGTAGAGAATAAGGCTTGAACCCTATACCTTGAGCCCAGGTGGCAGGAGCCTGAATTCCCTACCCACCACCATTTGTAAAAATATTGCAGATTTTTCCCTCATACTTGTTCTATTCCTCATAAAATCTGTGGTTTCTGTATTTGTGTCCTCTGGTAGTGCATTGGTGCAGTGGTAGCATTGTTGCCTGACAGCTACAGGTTCTTTGGTTTGATTCTTGGCTGGGGTGCCTTACCTTTTCTGTGGAGTCTGTATGCCCTCCCTGTGTTTGTTTCCTCTGGTGTCCTCCCATCTTACAAAGACATTTGTCTTATCTGGAGTGTTTCTCCCTGGGCCTCTGCTAAAAATTAGCTTTTGTTCCAAGTCAGACTTTCCTGGTTAATAAATGTTAAAAATGACACGCATTTGAATATCAGACTTCATATTCTTCAGAAAGTGCATGGTAAAGCAAAAGCTTTTATTCTAGCAATTTTCTAAGTGTATAAGATGGATATTTGAAATTTGTCCCTATTTTTGGGATTGTATTCCCCCATTATTGGCTTCATCCAGATTTTTTGTGCTAAGGTTGAGAGCTATTGTAAGAACCTCTGCTATCTCTGAAAAAACAAAAACAAAAAAAAAATCTTGCTTTTTTCCCACTTTTTTGAGATTTAAAAAAGTTCAAGTTACAGGCTTGCTGTTCTTGAACTGTTTTGTAAGTTTCTGTGAGGCCATTTTTGCTTGGGCTAAAGGAAAGTCTCTCTGTTGATCAGTGGCAGTGAAAAACATTGAGCTGCTTCCCTGCCCCCGTGGGAGTGGTTACTGACTTAAAACTGTAGTTTTATTCGCCATTTTGGGTCAATTCCTGGCTCTTTCCAGCCCCTGCTATCAAGCACGCTTTAGAGTGCTTTAGCGCAATTTAGCACAGAGTTGCCACTATAGCAGCATCGGGCAGCGCTGGTTTAACAAGGTTAAACTTTTTCTGGCTCCATAAAATCTGTTCTTCATTTTTTCCCTTAGAACTGCTCTACTAGTAATCTAAACAGTATATCCCTTAACTAAAAAGTGCAGCACTTGTTCCTAAAAGCTTTTACTTGTCTTAAAAGCATCTTCTTTTCAGGTTTAGCACTTCTGTATTATACAAAGTCCCTCACTAGCAAACCCCCCCCCCCCCAGGAGTACCCACTTCCTTACTAAGTCCTCTCTTATTCAGTTACACCCCTAACTTCTAAATTTCTCTAGCATGTCGAAGGGCCAGATGCTGGCGTCCTCTCCTGTCCAGTTGGTGAATTTGGGAATATTGAGGCAATGTTACAATTGCCTCATGTACACTGACAACCCTCTCCTCCTCCCACATAACACAAATACTTGCAAGAGATGCAGCTATTTAGCCAAACTGGAGGCTGAGCTCTCTCTACTTAGGACTGGCAAGACCAGACAGGAGGAGAAGGCAACTACACACACCACAAAACCAGTCTCACATAAAGCTATCATAACAATGAATCAAACACATAAACACACAAAGTCATACTCGGAGGCTCTGAGCAAAAATTTACCTAAACAGCAGAGGCCTCCAAAGCAGACATCCAAGTAACTGCCACTTCATGACACACCACAGGCAACACATAAACCACAAAATCAGTGTGCAAAGCAGTCACAGCCCTTAAGGCCAAATACAACACCAAACATACTTGTCATAGGTGACTCCATAGTCAGACACACTGACGTCCCACTCACCAGGCTGAACAAGGAAAGGGTCACAGTAAGCTGCCTATCGGGCGCTAGAATCCGCCACATAACACAAGCACTCGGGTCACTCCACAGCAAGTACAAATATGACACAGTCATTGTCTATGCTGGTGTGAACGACCTGAGACGTACCTCCCTGGACTACATGAAAAGAGACATAGAGGAGCTCTCTGATTATGTAGCCCAGGCAGGTATGACCCTGATCCTGAGCAGTATCCTTCCTTCACCAAGAATGATGCCACAACATAGAGACAAGATGATCAGCTTTAACAATTGGCTTAATTTCTGGTGTCATTCAAAGGGGATCCAGTGTCTGTCTGCCTGGGATGACATGCTTGACAAGCCACACTGCTTTGCAATGGACGGCTTGCACCTGTCACCCCTGGGATTCCAGATATTGTCTAAGGCTCTTGCCACCCCCATAGTGCCTTTTTTAGGCAAGGCTCAAATTCTAAACCTACCACCCTAGAAAACAAAAATGGGAAGAAACTAAGGGTAATGCTGCTCAATGCCAGAAGTCTAAATCTCAAAATGCACACACTTGAGGCCCGTCTCAGTATGGAGAACATCGATGTCTGTGCTGTGACTGAAACCTGGTTCAAGGCTCCTGAGAGCACCTCGGCACTATCAGGTTCTACCTCATATCATGCGTTCCGGCACCAAAACCCGGACAACACCACAAAAGGATGGGGTGTATCCATATTCATCAAGGATACCCACACCTCCAGGTTGGTGGCAACGCACGAAGCATCGGAAACCATCCAGGTACAATTAACCATAGGCAAAACTGCTCTACAATTTGTAGCATGCTACAGGCCACCCTCTCAAACTCAGGAACCCTACACAGCCTTCCTGAAGACACTGGAGGGTATAAATGTATCTCCAAATACCATTATATTGGGTGACTTCAACTACCCAAATATAGACTGGGAACATTACTCAAGCCCCAACTTTCTAGCCCAAAGGTTCCTGGAGTTCATAAATTCAAATGCCATGGAACAACTAGTCACCGTTCCCACAAGAGGAGAAAATATACTAGATCTCATCATCACAAACATGGGGACAAAATGCTCCACACCGGAAGTATATCCCTCATTGGTGAGATCAGATCACAAACTTATCTCACTGGAAATCCACATCCGCCCCACCCCAAACAAAAAAGACCACAGTGAAGAACTTCTCTAAAGCAAACTTCACACTACTCAAGACTGGTGTGGTATCCTTCAAGGCCCCCGAGCCAGTGGAAACCACAACCCAAGCTGTGGAAGCCCTTACAAATGCCCTCTACGAACACCTCCAGGACTGCATGGATCAGGCAATCCCTAATAAAACCAAGACTCTTTCCACCAAGGGCAAACGTCCAGTCTGGTGGACCCCAGCCATAAACAAACTTTACAATAAGAGGAGTAAGCTGTTACATGATAGAGCAAAATCCATAAAAGAGAAGACACCTTTGATCATTATTAGTAAAAAAATACGAGCACTCATAAAATCATCCAAGGCCAACTTTGAGAGAAAAATTGCAATAGATTCAAAAGACAATCATAAGGCCTTCTTCAGCTATGTTAGAAACCTGGGTGGAAACTCCCAGATATGCGCAGAATTAGTCCAAAATGATACAAAAATCACTGAACCCACAGACATTGCCAACATACTGGCAGACAGGTTCAGTGCAAACTTCACCCCCCACTCAAAAGGAGAGATAACTATCCCAGCGGAGTGTAGCCTCCCAGACATCTCAAATGCACAGGTGAAAGCTGCTCTCTCTAAAGCTAAAAACTTTAGCATCAATGGGACCGGATGGTGTCCCCAGCTGTGTGCTACACGAACTCAACGAGGAACTAAACCCACATATAAGGCAGCTGTTTAATCTTAGCCTTACCACTGGATATGTGCCCAAGGAGTGGCGTACGGCAACTGTGGTCCCACTCCACAAAGGCGGTGCCTCTATGGACCCTGGTAATTACCGCCCCATAAGCTTAACAAGCCTGGTCTGCAAAGCTATGGAGAGGATCATAATGGAACTCATAAACAAAGACATAGGGGACTTGCAGACATTGGACCCAACCCAGTTTGGCTTTGTCAAGGGCAGATCATACCTTTTGAACTTGGTCGACTTCTTCGAAACAGTCACCAAGGCCATTGATGAGGGAAAGGCAGTCCATACAGCCTACCTTGACCTTGCAAAAGCTTTCGACACAATACCCCACTCAGGTATTATAGAGAAACTTACCAGCTTAAATGTAAACCCATATGTCACAAGATGGGTTGCAAACTGGCTAAAGGACAGAACCCACAGGGTTAGAGTTGCTGGCGCCATGTCAGACTCCAAGCCGGTCACAAGTGGTGTCCCACAGGGCTCAGTCCTTCGCCCCTTGTTGTTCGGCATCTACTTCTCAGAAGTACAGGCAAACATAGGAGGACTATGGCTGACAAAGTTTGCAGATGACTGCAAACTGGGCGCCATAGTGGAAAGTACATCGGACACAGATATCCTTCAGAGGGGTCTCACGGAAACTGATAGCTGGTGCCAGAGCCATGGCCTGAAGTTAAATGCCAAAAAATGTATAGTCATACCCTTCAGGAAAAACAAGGTATCCCCAAGCTACCATATAGGTGGCAATCCATTAAGCACAGAAGAGGTTATCAGGGACCTGGGGACCCAGGTTGACAGTGGCCTTTCTTTGACACTCACATTGCTAAAGTGGTTAGAAAGACCTTCTACATTGCCCACCTGATCATGAAGAGATTCACATCCAGATCAAGTGAGGTCATTGTTCCCCTGTACTCTTCACTTATCAGACCAATGATCGAGTACAATGCCCCATTCAGGATGTATCTCACCTGACACCTGCAGCAATTGGAGAGACCCCAAAAGTTCCTCACCAAAAGGATAAAGGGACTCCAAAATCTGTCATATGCTGCCAGACTGAAGAAACTCCAGCTCTATTCAGTCACATACCGCCTGCTCAGAGGTGACCTGTGCCTGACATACAAGGCCATGTCCAACCCGGAATTAATGGACATGCTCCACCTCAAAAATCCAAATCTACCAGATCCACTAGAGCAAGCGACTTAAACCTTAGCACAGATATAAATAGGACATGCTGGAGGGATAGATTTGTCACCCAGAGACTCCCTATGCTGTGGAATAAAATCCCGGTCCATGTGAGGCAGAGCACCTCCCTGGCTCTGTTCAAGAGAAATCTTGACCGGTGGATGGGAGATCGTAGGTTTACCCCGGGAATCATCTCTGTGTCACTGCTGGACAGAGGCACAACAAACTAATGGGCACAGTATTTTTTAACATAAGGGTTTTTAACATAAGGGGTGGCGTAAGCCACAAAACTTTGGGCTAGGCTTATAAATGCCTTAGGGCAGATAGCCTAGTGTAAACCTATGAACCTATGAACCTATGAACTGAATTCACTGAATATGTTTGGGGGCTATATTCCCCCATTACTGGCTTTGTCCGGGTGTTTTTTGCTAAGAGATTGAGAGCTATGATGAGAACTGAATTCACTGAATGTTTGGGGGCTGTATTCACCCATTATTGGCTTTGTTCAGGTGTTTTGTGCTAAGAGGTTGACAGCTGTGCTATCGTGAGAACTGAATTCACTGAATGTTTGAGGGCGGTATTCACCCATTATTGGCTTTGTTCAGGTGTTTTGTGCTAAGAGGTTGACAGCTGTGCTATGATGAATTCATTGAATGTTTGGGGGCTGTATTCACCCATTATTGGCTTTGTTCAGGTGTTTTGTGCTAAGAGGTTGACAATTGTGCTATGGTGAGAACTGAATTCACTAAATGGTAACCATTTAAGTTTCCATCTTCCTCTGTCACAAAACAGCTGATTTGGCATAGTGGTATGTTGCTCTGACTGTTTTGCACAGGGTTCTGGGTTTAAGGCTTGGCAGTGAAATGTATGGTGGTAACACAGCATTTTATTCTAACAACTTTCCAACATTATACAAGCAATGTTTAAAATGTGTCCCTGGTGTTTGAGCTTTTGTCCCCCCCACAATAAACATTGACTTTTTCCAGATTTCTTTGTGCTGCAAAGTTCAGAGATACAGCTGAGTGAGTAGATTTTGCAAGAAGCTAAGAGCTGCAGGGGAGAAAAAGTTTAGTGCTGCCTATGCTGATTCTACTTGCTTTGTTAATAGCACAACAGGTAGTATACTTGCTTTTGATGCAGAAGACTGTTGGTTCTACTCCCACAGTAGATAGATGCATTGCTGATACTGTACTTTGCAAAGGGGGTGGATGCTGCACTCCTTTTTGGCAAAGATACCTAGTAACTATAAACTGTTATCAGTTTGCCATCCATTTCCTATTGCAATATTACTAGCTTATCATTTTTTTAGTGTAAGATAGGCAATTTATTCCTCAAGGGTAATGGGCACTTTATTTGTAGATGAAACAATGAAATACAAAGTTGTTTGCTAGCAGCAGCCTCTTCATTAGTTACAGATCTCTTTAATGTGGAATTATTTAGATGACTTTTACTTCAGAGATTGTGCATATGTACTGATACTGATGGACTGTAGAAGTTTGAGTAGACTTTTATGATGGAAATGTTCTGAATTGGGCAGTTTTGTCATTACTGGTGCATGCATTTTGTTTCATTGTTTACTGGAAAACTTTCAAAACAAATTTAAAACACCCTCTAAAATTGTACTGTATTGTACAAGGAATATAATTTAATACAATCAGGAAGGTGTATGAAAGAGCATGTGTATGTTTCGTGTGCAAGGGGCCTGTGATTTGAAAACAGTCCAAACACAAAGTTAATCTGCCACTGACAAAATGTATTTTCTTTGAATGTGGGTTTCAATGCTGTTTCAGTGAATGTCAGTTTTCAAGGGCAGAGATGTTTTAATGCGAAGTCTGTTTTCATTGTGAGACTGCATTGCTTTGTTTAGCAGATATGATATCTATTAGTGTTTGCACTGTAAAATGCAAAATAAAACTTTCAAATGAAGTCCAAATCATCACAGAAGTAAAGCAGTATGCACATTAGTGTTTATGTTTTTTGTTTTTCGTTTTTTCCCAGTTAGTGTTTATGGTAAATGGGGTGAAATAGCCAAGTAATGGTTCATTGGAATGGCTGTAGGGGGGAGAAGCTCCATTCGACCATGATTTTGTTAGGGGGGGAAGGGCAGCAAACTCAGACAGCCCTGGCTGAACTATACCTCTCAACTGTCCAGATTTTTGCAGAATGAAGAGATTTTTGCTTCTTATTTTTGGTTTGTTCCTCATAAAATTTGTGGTTTTCTGTCAAATCATTTAGGAATGAAGTTACTAAATAATGACAGACACTGAGTTTCAGACTTCATAACCTTCAGAAAAATGCATGCTAAAGCAAGATCTGTTATTCTGTCAACTGTCTCAGTTTATACAAGAGCAATTTTTAGTACTGTTTATAAGTTCCCCCAATATATTTGGCCTTGTCCAGATTTCCTGCATTAACAGGTTGAGAGGTACATGCAAATAAATTGCTTTATAGAATTAGGAATATCCACACCTCTCAACTGTACCCGATTTTGGCTCAAAATGTTGCTCTTCCCCTAATAATCTCTCCACAAAATGGCAATTTTGGAAGAAAACATGGAGGGTTTACAATTAATAAATAACTGTAATAATCAGTTATAGATTGTTTTTATTTCAGAAATGCATGCAGATTCTTTTATTTTGTCAGCTGCTCAAGTTAGCAGTACTAATATTAAAAAGTGTCCCTTCTTTGCAAGTTCCCAGCTGTATTGTGTGGCTATTTTATATTGTTGAATCACATTTTTGGTCCATTTTTCATAAAATTGTGTTTTTTTTGGCAAATTAGTGGCAAATCATTAAAGATTGAAGTTAGAAAATAATGACAGACATTTCAGTTTCAGATTTCATACCCTTCAGAAAATTCATACTAATGCAAGACCTACTATTCTATTATCTTTCTAAATTTATAAGAGCAATATTTAAAAATTGTCCTTATTTTTGGGCCTTTTTCCCACTTCTATGTATGGCTTTGTCCAGATTTCTTGCTCTGAGGTTGAGAGGTATGACAAATGTGCCAGGGCCATCGCAGTCAGCCAGAGACATTTCAAATTGTGACATACTTGTTGCACCCCACTCACCTATGTAGTGACTCTGGATGTGTCCAAGCAAGGCAAGGAACAGTATGCAGTGTAAATGTGCAGACTATCTCCCCATCCAAGGTAGACACAAGTACTACAATGGCTTTTCATTTGTCCTTGATTTTGCAGAATGTTCTGGTTTCTGTCATATTTTTATACTTTTGATTTATGTGTATTATTCAGAAAGTGCCTGTTGCTGGGCGGCCACGGTGGTGCAGTGGTTAGCATTGCCACCTCACAGCAAGAGGTTCTCCGGTTCGATCCTCGGCTTGGGTGCCTTCTGTGCGGAGTCTGCATGTCCTCCCTGTGGTCGCGTGGGTTTCCTCCGGGTGCTCCGGTTTCCTCCCACATCCCAAAGACATGCTGCAGGTGGATTGGACACTCTAAATTGGCCCTAGGTGTGCGTGTGAGTGTGCCTTCTGTGGAAGGTTGGGCGCCAGGCTGGCAACTCAACACCGTAAAACTCCACTGCCATTCAATGTGCGGACAAGGTGATCCGCTGTGGCGACCCCTAACCGGGAAAAAGCCGAAAGAAGAAGAAGATTCAGAAAGTGCCTGTTGCTCTGTGTTTAAGTAGCAGTGCTTTAACGACCATCTGGTAAGCTTGTCTGAGATTGTAAGATGCAAGCAAGTTTTAATAAGCATACTGTTAACGAATTTCCAACATTGAAAGCCTTTCTGTTGCTGCCATGCAGAGAATACTTACATAACTAGATAACATATAAGCCTTGGGTATTGAAATGCATATGACAGTATTTGTAATAAAGGACGGGATTACATTATTTTAAGAGCTAATTACAGGCTTTACCTGCAAACTAAACAGAATGCCAATCTATCATGTGTGGTCAATATCCTGTGCAGTAATCCTTTAAGCAATGTATGTTGAGCTTGTTTCGTGTTTGCTTTTCATTTTTTACTTTGATCATGTTTTCCCCATGAAACAAGTAAATGGTTGTTGTCAGGCAGCAGGTCTTTTTTGGATAAGAAACATTTTTACAAGTGGGGGTATCACAGAGATTGCTACTTTTAGCATGTTACTTGGTACTTTAATAAAGCTGAATATAAATTATAATTACAACCGCAGTGCAAGGAGAAGTGGTTTGAGTTGAGTGCTGCTTGTTTTTTTTATACTTGATTTTAACTGGCATTCCAGTAATGTATTCAAAAAGTAATTTATTTTTTCATGCCTCACAACCTTTTTGTTTCTATCTAGATATTAAGTAAGCTGCCATGCAGTCAATGGATTGAAATATTTTTTTTCTTCTACACTTTCCTTTTTTCTTGATTGGACTCTCATAATGATAGTTTGGCACCCAGGGCAGCGTATTTAATTAAAGTTACAGTTTTTGTGGTTTTGATCATAGCTCCCCCCTTTTTCTAGTCGGCCACACCCATTCCCATTGACCCCACCCATTCAGCTGTCTCCTGCAGCCCCCCTTTGATTTGAAGTCACCAGCCACCACTGCTCAGTAGATTCCCTCCAAAACATCCAATTAATTACAAACTAATTAAAAGCTAGCAGTTACAAAACCCTACTTGCAAGTATCATTCCTATAGCAACCAGCTTCATTCAGTGAACCATGAATGCATAAATTAAAAAACATACATTAAATTAAAAAAACATAATAAACCCATTAATGTTATTTCCTTAAGTTCCTAGTTTGCTTTTAAGACAGGTTTCAAAGGGACACAATCATTCAGGCCAGACCCCCATTGTGCCACTAATCTCAAGATCCACTGAAGCTCAACAATTTCTGTATCATTTATTACAATAGCCAATCTCCTGTTTTCCATCTGCACATGCAACACCTGGAATAAAAAAGTGTGTACCCCTCCTCAGTTAATGTATGCTTCGCTATTGCACTATAATCATGCCCCCTCTTATAGCAATATAAATGATCCCTAATTCTTTCCCTGAGACATCTGTTGGTCTTACCCACATAATACTTAAAACAGCAGACACAATGTGCAACATAAACAATGTTCTGTGAATTGCAACTGGGTCCCACCTTTAGATGCCATAAATGCCCACTGTCCAGATGCCTAAAGAACCTAGATTCATCAATATGTACACAGTAGGAGCCTGCTCCACACTTTCGTGTCCCTACTTCCAATGGGCTCCTATTATCAAAAAATCTGGGGTAGCAGAGTTGCTGTTTAAGATTCTTTCTATTCTTAAAACTAAACCTGGGTTTACTTCCTACTAATTCACCTGTCCTGTCATCCAGTTAGAATGTATCATTTCCTACTTATTATTTTCTTAATTTCACCCACACCCTTAGTGTAGGTTAACACCACAGGAACTATTTCATCAATGGGATGAACCCCTCTTCTGACTCTATTAAGGTCCGAAAAATAAGGAGTACCACAACCTCTCCTTTCATTCTTCATTTTCTCATACATTTTTTCTATATCCTGCTGCTTATAACCCCGCTCAACAAAAGCTTCCTCCAAGAAATTCAACTCTTTCACAAAGTCAGCATTCTCACATGATAACCTGGAAGCCCTCAGAGCCTGACCTTCCACTATATGATTAAATATATGCAGGGGGTGCATACTTGTATAGTACAAGGATGAAAGGCTGCCTCACCATTTATTACAGTGCTTACTACTTATTTCACTATATATGTAAATACTTTATGATTTATGTTCAACACTCTCTGCCTCTCAATGCTCTTTCCTTGTTTTTTTTTTTTTCATTGAAAATCTTTTTGTTTTGGAAATGGTTCTTGTCAATATTAATTAGTCTATTAATTCCTTCTGACCTATCTGTAGGTATGTTGAAACAGCATGTAGCAGGGTTTAGAAAACATTAAAAAAATGTAAACATTAGATACTCAGCCTGTAATAAGTTTCTAAATACTGCAAAATCATTTTCTAATAAGAACGTTATTAAATGGTTGCTGCATAGAAAGTTCTTGCACTTATTTTATTCTATAGAATAAGTGCAAAAAGCTTTCAATTAAGTCCTGTAAAATGGCAGAGCATTCCCAGAATAGTAAGCAAAAGCAAATGCCATGTGAGAAAATAATGGTTAATGTATGACAAAAAAATGAAATTACTGCACCATATTCAAATACACAGATATGAATAAAATGGGCCTACCAAAGCATTAGCTGAATCAGAATGAATACTGCCAATCAAATATGATTTTTTTTATGTGGGCCACAGATGTAATTATAGTTTCACATTTAAATTAAATCAAGCCATAGAGTCTAAAACTGCAGGAAGGCATGGTAATCTTTATTTATAATATTACATAAAAAGTGCCCTTAATTTAATTTAAAATGTGAACAGAATGAATTTAACAATCCCAACAGATAAGTTCTCCAGATAGTTATATGCGGTGTATGTGGGCTGGGGGCGGGGGGGTTGCAAGACTCAGTGTGAGCTACATAATTATCCACAATATTTTCATTTTAACCCACTTTATTTTATCTGCTCATGACCAGGTATTAAAACAATATCTCTTTCAGATTACCACAAGAAATGAAATTACTTTATTACAACTACATAATGAAAGCAATGTATTTAGTAAAGAACAAACAGTAAAGTTTGTCATTATGGCCAGTAAATCATTACAGTTCCAATTTTCATATTGTAGCTAATTGCTGCTTAATACTGCAGCACAGTGCAATCTTCTTGAAGGCCTCCTAAATCAGTTACACTTTTAAACAGATATTATAACAGTGTTACAAACTGCCATATGTGTAGTATTTGGCAAGACATTATTCAGCATCTTACTGCAGCTGAAACATCTATTTGGAAGGAAACAAAACTGCCATTATTTTGTAAAGACACATATTGTGCTGACACTTTCCTTGCCATTCAGTATAAAATCTGCATGTATTTGAAAGCAAATGCATGTATACTGCTTCTGGTATGCATGGTTATGCCAAGAAGAGAATACTCCAGCTATTAATAGGTGTAGCATATATACAGTCAGCAATATTTATGCTTCCATTTTGCAGGCAATAAAACACTATCAGCTGTAATGCAATGGCCTTATTATTTACTACAGGTATAAAATTGCTCTTTAAAAGTTAAAACAAAGTTTTGAAATTGCTTTATGGGATAAACTATGTACAGTGAATTAAAGTTATTTCAAACAAAGAAATCCACAGAAACCTTTCAGTGAAAGGTAAATAAATGGCAGCAAACTTCCTGAACCAAATGTTTAACTTTTAGGTATGTTAACTTTCAAGTATGCAGCTAAGGTTGTACACCACTGCATGTTGTCTGTGTCTGCTATTACTTTAAAATACTAGCTCTGCCCCAACTGCAGCAATTTAGAAAATGTCTGCCAAACTCCTATTTCCTTCAGCAGTAGGGACTGGGAAGGATATGGTATGCTTAATAGGTGCTTAGGAACATAGGAATTTAGAGACAGTATTAGATCTGATCATGAAGATCATAAGATCCTTGTCCGTATTAACCTTTAAGCAGACATAAATATTCTTGTCACCCGGTAAAGCACATAATGCTGCTTACCTTCCAAATTGAGGAGGGGTTTACTTGTTAACCCAGGTGTAAATTTCTGTCTACCCATCCAGAGATCAAGACTAACCTTAAAGTTAGCTGAATTAGTACTTTTCTTGACCTGTAGTGTCATCTTATTCCACAGACTGGCAATATGCTGTGTAAGAAGCCTATCCTTCTGTTGAGTCTTGTTTATGTTCAGGTCCCCACTGAAGAAATGTTAGACAGCAGCAACAATATATAATGTAAAGAATCTGTTTACCTCGTAAACATTAATTAAAAAACAGTTTGTTTCAAACAAGGCATATTTTGAAAGTACTGAGCAGGAAAGAAGCAATAGAGAATTTAAACAGCTATTCCTCCTCTCAGCCACGATGTTGAAAAAGTACCTTTGCACCAGATTTCTCTCCTCGACAAAAACAACAGACACAATTTTGCATTCTCTGCCAGACTTCATCATTGTCAAAACACAAACCTTGCCAGCCCACTTAAGCAATCTCATATTTTTTTACCAAAACAGTACAATTACTATTCTTCGAGGAGTACACTATTTGTTTGACATTTCTTGAACACATTATCGGTTCCAATGTATATCAGAGACATTACCTCTTTATTTATCCAAAGGACTTTAACTATATCAACTGGAAGACCTTCAGCATAGGTTCATAGGTTGGTACTAGGCTATCAGCCCTAGGGCCTATACAAGCCTAGCCATAACAATTCCCTGGCTATTTCTTCCCACAATATTTACTTCCCTGGACCCCTGTCTAGCAGGGTGACTGACGTGATCCCCGGGGTGAATTTCCTCTCTCCCATCCAATAGTCAAGGTTTCTTTTGAAGATAGCCAAAGAGGTGCTCTGCTTGACATGTATGGGCAGTCTATTCCAGAATCTGGGAGTCTCTGGGTCAGTAACATATCCCTCCAGCATGTTTTGTTCATTATGATGACAAGGTTTATATCCCTGGAGCATGTGGCTCTGAGGGACTGGGATTTCTTTAAGTGGAATATGTCCAACAGCTCTGGGTTTGACATGGCCTTGTATGTTAAGTAGAGATCGCCTTTGAGTAGACGATATCTGACAAGAGTATAGCTGGAGTTTTTTTAGACGGTCAGCATAGGGCATCTGCTTTAGGCCTGTGATTCTTTTAGTGAGGTATTTCTGCAGCCTTTCCAGTTGTTGCAGATGTCTTGAGAGGTACATACTAAACGGGGCATTGTATTCTATAATGGGTCTAATGAGGGATGAGTACAGTGGGACAATGACCTCCTTTTTTATGGATGAAAAGCCTTTAGTGATGAGGTGTGCCACATAGAAGGATTTTCTGACTGTTGTGGTGATGTAGTTATCGACGGTGAGACCACTGTCCACCTGTGTCCCTAAGTCTCTTATCACACTTTCAGTGTTTAGTGTACTGCCACCTATGTGGTAATTCATGGGTACATGTTTTTTCCCAAAGGGGATAACTATACATTTCTTGGCATTGAGCTTGAGCCCATGACTCTGGCACCAACCATCTGTTTCTGTAAGGCCCTTTTGTAGAATATCCACATAATTTGGGGATTCAATAATGGCTCCCAGTTTGTAGTCATCTGCAAACTTTGTTAGCCAGAGTCCCTTAGTGTTGGTCTGTACTTCAGAGAAGTAGATGCCAAACAAGAGCAGTCCCAGGACTGAACTCTTGAGGTACTCTACTTGCACTTATCTGGAGCTGGATTTGGAGTCGGCTACTTTTACAGTGTGGATTCTGTCAGTAAGCCAGTTGGCAACCCATCAAGTGACAGGGATTATTGCCCAGGTTAGTCAGTTTATCTATGATTCCAGAATGGGGGGTGGTATTGAAGGCCTTGGTGAGGTTCAGATAGGCTGCGTGGACTGTCTTATCCTCGTCCACAGTTCTGGAGACTTATTCGAAGAAGTCACTCAGGTTCAGGAGACATGATCGGCCTTTCATGAACCCAAACTGGGTGAGGTCCGGTGTTTTAAGGTTGTCAATGTCTTTGTTTATAAGTTTCATGATAATACATTCCATGTCCTTGCAGATCAGGCTCGTCAGACTGATGGGGTGGTAGTTCCCAGGATCAAAGGTGGATCCCCCCTTGTGGAGTGGGATAACTGTAGCTGTGTGCCACTCAGTGGGCACGAAGCCTGAGGTGAGGCTATGATTAAACATAACACTTAGGTGAGGTGCCAGTTCATTTTGTAGTTCATGTAGTACACAGCCCGGGATGTCGTCTGGTCCCATGAGGAGTGCAGTTTTTGCCTGTGTGGTCATTATTACCGGAATTTGACAATCTTTTGGTATTAAGATGGGCCCTTTAGGGGGTGAGAGGGGGGTGAAGTTGGCACTGAATCAATCTGCCAGGATTTTGGCAATATCCTTGGGATCAATAATATTTAATGCTATTCTGTTGTAGCTCAGAGCAGATCTGAGCATTGCCATTTAGATTCTTGACATAGCTATAGAATGCCTTGTGATTGCCTTTGGAATCTTTGGCAATTTTATTTTCATAACTAGCTTTGGAGGATTTTATGAGGGATCTCAGCTTCTTACTGAGGCTGGTAAGGGATTTTTATGTATCCTGGGATTTTCCTCTTTTCTGCAACAGTTTCTTCCTTTTGTTGTAAAGTTTGTTTATGGCAGGGGACCACCAGATTGGCTTCCTTTTTTTTTGAGGAGAGCATCTTGGTTCTACTTGGGATGGCACAATTCATGCATGAGTGGATGTGCTCGTACAGTTTCTTAGTGTAGTATTCAGCAGTCAAACTTTCAGTTCCCATTTGCATAGGTGTCATGAAGTTTGTCACGTCTGACTTGAGTAGCATGAAGTTGGCTTTGGAGAAGTTTTTTATGAATGTTTCCTTACTGGGGGGTGGGGGCAGGATGTGGATGTTAAGGGTGATTAGATTATGGTCAGACCTGACCAATGAAGAGGAGACCATAGGTGTGGAGCATCGATTTCCCATGTTGGTAATGACCATGTCTAGAATATTGGAGCCCCTGGTAGGACTATGGATTAGCTGATCCAGGGCATTGGAATTTATGAATTCCAAGAACCATTGGGCAAAAGTGTTGGTACATGAGTAGTTTTCCCAATTAATGACAGGGTAGTTGAAATCACCCAGTATTAGGGTGTGTTGTATCTTAATATTTTCCAGTATGTTTAGAAAGGTGTAGTGAGAATCTTGGGGCATGGTGGGGAATCTGTAGCAAGCTTCAGTTTGGATTGCAGTCTTACCTAGTGTTAGTTGCACCTGGAGAATTTCAGATGTATTGTGTTGGGCAACTAGTCTGGTGGTGTGAATATCCTTGGTGAGTATGGACACTCCTCCACCTTTAATGTGTCGGTCCTGGTTTGGTGGCCGAAAAGTGTAGAGTTGTAGCCTGGTATTGCAGGGGTGATCTCTGGAGCCTTGAACCAGGTCTCAGTTACTGCACAGATATCGATGTTCTCCATTTTTAGGAGTGCCTTGAGAGAGTACATTTTGAGGTTTAGACTTCTAGCATTGAGTAGTATTACCTTCAGATTTTGCATACTTGTGCCTGTTACAGTGGTGGTTTTGTCCTTTGAACTTTGCGTAAAAAGGGCACTATAGGAGTGGCAAGAGCCTTAGCCAGTAACCTGAATCCCATGGGCGACAGGTGCAGACCATCTCTGGCAAAGCATTGTGGTATGTCGATAATGTTGTCCCAAGCAGATACTGGATCCCTTTTGAATGACACCAGAAGCTTAGCCAATTGTTGAAGTCAATAATTTTGTTCTTATACTGTGGTATCATTCTGGGAGAAGGCAGGATGCTACTCAGGCTAATGTCATACCTGCCTGGGCCACATGATCCAAGAGCTCTTCCATGTCTCTTTTCATGTAGTCCAGGGAGGTATGTCTCAAGTCTTTCACTCCAACATGGACAATGACAGAGTCATATTTGTACTTGTTGTGGAGTGACTTGAGTGCATGCATTATGTGGCAGATCCTGGCACCCGACAGGCAGCTGACAGTAATTTTCTCCTTGTTCAGCCTGGTGAGTAGGGCATCAGTGTGCCTGACTATAGAGTCACCTATGACTAAAGTGGTGAGGACGTTGTCTTGCCTTAGGGGCTGTTGTTGGGTGGCACACTGGTGTTGTAAGCTATGTGACACTTTGGTTGTGATTGGTGTTTGTTTGCATTTCAACTTCAGAGGTCCTTGTTGCTTGGGCAGGTTACTGCTAAGAGCCTCCGCATATGAGGGTTTAGTGTTGCTATGTGAGAGTGTTGGTGGTGTGGGTTTAGAAGGGCTATGTGTTGCTTGAGGTGTAGTGTGTCTGTTATCCTTCTCCTCTTGACTGTCTAGCACAATCTTGGCTGGTGAGAGCTTTGTTTCCAGTTTGGCTATATAAGTGCATCTCTCACAGGTTGTAGTGCTGGGTGGTAGGAGGAGAGGGTTGTCTGTGTACATGAGGCAATTGCTGCAATGCCCCAGTATGCCCAGATTCACCAGGTGGACAGGAAAAATCACCGGAAGCTGACCCTTGGACATGCCTGGTTTGGTGCTTTTTTTGTGTAGTACAAGAACTGTTTTCCCTTCCCTTAGCAAGGTACTTTGCAATTATAGGCTGTTTAGTGCCTGCAATTAATTTCTCCTTATTAACAAGGAGAGTTGAATGCTTGTATCAGTTTAAAGCTTCCTAGTGCTTTCCAGCAAGTTTTACAGCAAGTGCTAGTCACAGGGATGCTTAAAGGTAAAGAAAAAAGGCCTTAAGCTCCTGCCACAGGGCCAAGGGCCTGAAGCCCCTACCATCATTTATCAATTGCCCTGCTCTACTAATTTAGGAATCTAACATTCCCACATTCCTTCAGCATGCTTACCACCTCAGCATACGCCAGTGATTGTCAAACATCTAAACATTTCTTTTAAAGACCCCAGTAAACACTGTACTGGATCCCTTTCCCCATTGTCTTTGAAAGCAGAATTATCTTACCAATTTTCTATTGACTTTACCTAAACCATGCATGGGAGGGCAGGTAAGCTTAATCACTTCACCTGTTCTGTAACAAAAGGGACCAAATTACTTTGGACCTAGTTACCTTTTCTTCCTTTCCTGACTTAATGCCTACCCTTCCCCATCTACATGATACAAACCCCTCCAGATTTGGTCAGATTGACAAGGGGCAACCCAGTGGTACATAGCTATTACTTCCCCCAAAGCTCTCAACCTTCTGTCTCCAGAACGTGGAACACTGTATTTCAAAATGTTGAAAAAAATGAGCAAAACTTGGAGTAGTTATGAATGACTTACTAACAATTTTCACTAGGGAGATCACTGTATGTTTAACATCTGTTAATTTATACTTGTGAACAGTTCTTTTGATGACTTAATATGATAAAAATCCTTACCAATGGATGTGTGGCAGACCCTATCAATGTAGAACAGTGTGGATCATAGACTTTTTAATACTCAAAATGAGGAACATTCCTCATAATGAGGTACACTTCAGAGCTATGCTTCCCCTGCTTTCCCTTCAGCTAGGTAGGGGGAAGACATACATGATAACTAGACCCCCACAAACACATACAATAGCTTCTGTCACACTCCCAGCCCCTTACTAAAGGCATGCCATTACTGTGTCATCGTCACATAGCTGTGCTGCTAAAGAAAGCCTGCACAGAGTGCACTGGCTAGAGCTTCCTTAGCAGAAGTACCATTACTCCTTCTTCCAAAAATCCTTAACATGGTCAGTCTCCTACAAGTTCCAGTAGCAATCTATACTTTTTGTTAGCAGAGATTATTGTCTATTTCTCCTGCTAAAACTTAACTTCTCACAATGTCAGACTTGAAGCAGACCTACTTGCTAGTGGTTTATAGTAGGATATCAGTAATCGGCTTGTTAGATACAAAAGTAACTTACCAGGTTGCTCAGCATATTTGCATTTTAATTAGAGGACTTTCATCATTGATCTGAAGGTTTAATTTCCCACTCCCCCATTCTTTTTGAGAATTTTACTCAATCTGATAAAGAATATACTGTAGTCGGTCAGATATACCAGGTCTCTTAGAAGAATGAATGATTAACATTCCTTGTTGAATAATGAATTGCTCTGCCTCAAGATATCTTGCAAGATGCATACAGTATTCATGTTTATCCTGTTTAATCTCCTGAGCCAGGCACACAGGAAAATACAAGCTTTCTGGTGTAGGAATTATGCTGGGGGGACTTTGAGTCCCAGAATGTGTAGCATACTTGCATCTGCTTCACTAGTTAATGGCTGTGTAGTTGGAAAAGTAACCTAAAAGTTCTGAGTTCAAGTCTTAGTTGCAAAAAAAAAAAATGAAACTAAATGCACATTGTGCAAGTAGACAAGTCAAAATGAGCTGAATAGGGAGGAATTGCAAGCTGCAGCATTGCTAGAGGAGATCTGCAGGAATGCAGGAAATGCACCAGACAGGATGGAAAATGAAGAGAGAAATGAAAATAGCAACAGGGAGCATGGTGGTGGATGTGATCAATAGCTCAAACCCACATGGTGAAGAGGGGGAATGGCCACATCCCCAGTGTCAGCAGCGTAGCACTGCAGCCATGAAGTAGCTACTAAAATAATTACTATTAGGGCTGGATGAGGAGTCATTATTGCAAGATAATGCAGAGGGCCTATACTAGTACACAGAAGGGTCCCTACAGTCTTTAAGAACAGAAGGGGGCTGGGAGGTTGAGTGCTTCATGGGCAGCAACTTAAGGGCAAGGCAACACAGGTCACAGTGGATTCCACTATGGGAGTGGATGTGGATATTTCAGGAGCTACAAGTTCTGGGTTCCTAGTCAGATGTTTCCCTTTGGGGAGGGCCAGGTGAGTTCTCAGGAAGGGACAGAAGCTTAGACTTGGAGTTCCTGGCATCAAAGTGATCAAGCAACAAATGTTACCAGACAGCTGGCATTATCAACACACTGCTGTCTATATTCTGCAGCCAGTCAAAGAAAGCATTTGGAGGGGGAGATTTTGTTGAGCTCTCTGCCTTGCTAGATAATGGCAGGGTGCAGAGAATAGTAGGTGTTGGCCTTCCAGAAAGAAAAACTGTCAAAGCTGCACTCACAGCTCTAGCTAAGTGAAGATTGGCAAGGTTGGTGGACAGATCCTGGGGCAGTTAGGTTTTTGTGCTTCATATACTAGAGCCAATTACTACTCAGAGTAATACAGAGTAAGTGTTATCTATATTATCTTATTCCCTTGTGATTCATGAGGCTAACAAGATGTAGGGGTGGCCAGGCATTCCCAGGATTCCCTAAATTAGATAAAACTACAATTAACCAAGATTTAAGCACTGCTTCTATGTTTCCCATATACTGCATCCTGCTACTGGCAGCAATGAGCTTCCTGGATGGTAAACATATATGGGCCCCTAGAAGATCACAATTACAGAGTTCTGGAATTACTCAGAGCTCAGATGTCCCATCCTTAGCAATCCCTGTTCCAGGACAAATGCAAGCTAACTCATCTTGTAATCCAGACAATAACCAACATGTGAAACTACAAAATGTGCATCTGCAATCTCATTTTATGACTGACATTAAAACAGTGGCTGTTTGTGCATGAGAAAGCATGTTAAATTGTATGTGCTATGCTTAACTCAAATATATTGTTATTAATTGTAATGCTGTACTGGTTCTAAAACACTTCTGCATGTCAAGTTTGCAGATGTCTGAATGCAGCCAAAGGTATGTATATTATTACACCTCTCTGACTAACCTTCCTATAGGGCTGTATTATGGATTATAAATCAGTGCACTATGTGAGGGCATTGCAAAGGCCTAGCAAAATGCTCTGTAACAAGTAACAAAGTACAAATACAAAAAAAAAAATATTCATAACAGATTCACTAAGCCTGGTACAAATATAGTTTGATTGCCCTTTGAAATTCCAAATTCATAAAAGTAACATGAACCTGCTTTATCATCCTAACACCTACCAGCTACCAGCAATAAATTAATTATCACATTCCTACCAGCAAGCTGGATAGCAGTTGCCCAGAGCTGAAACTCAGAAGAAAAATTAAATGTGAGAAAAGTTATTCCATCTGAGCAAGAAAAGCACTGAAGACAGTAAATTCAGGTTAGGATTTGAGTTGTGTTTTAAAATTTGGTAAGGATATCGGGGTGCATTTAGTGTTAGTGTTTGGAATTTGGCTCTAGTTATAATAGAAGAAATCATTACATTTGAGCTAAAATGTTCAGTATTAGGGTTTGATTTAAGCTAAACACCACTGCTGTCTTGATACAACTTGTAAAAGTAAGAGCTAACTAACTAAGTCATACAGCGTAATTTAATTTCAAATAATTTCAAAGGGTACTCTAAAAGGAATTTCTAAATGATGAACCACCAAACAAACTTGCGACATGCACATGTATGGCAGTTATGAGTGTCTTTTTCTGTGTGTGTGTGTGTGTGTGTGTGTGTGTGTGTGTGTGTGTGTGTGTGTGTGTGTGTGTGTGTGTAACTTAGTCAACAATTGCTTTGATGGTATTTTATTATTCTCTTTTCAGTGTACGCAGTATGACATTTTATTTTCATCTGCAACATCTTTGTATCATTATACTACCGGTGTGCTCCTGCAATTAGGGATGACAATGGGTACATGCGACCAGTTCACTGACTTGCCATATAAAAAATAATAATAACAACATAGATGCTAAGCCGTTCTATTTTCTGAAGCACATTCCCGGCCTGGAGAAATTCAGGCACCGTGTTTACAAAATGTGGCTCTTCCATTCGAAAGAACAGGTAAAGGAAAATACTTGCTTTCTGAAGAGAAAAAAAAAACAGTCACTTAAATGGATCTTCTATGATATGCAAAGTACTACTGGCTTTGGTATATAAGGATTTAAAGATGGGTTACAAAAATGCACAGGAGGAAGACAGAAAATGGTTATAAAAGCCTCTAAGTATAAGTGATTAAGCAAAAGGCAGTAGTCAAAACAATTTAGGGTTTACAAAGTAATTAGTTTCTGGGAAGTTACATGATTAAGAAAAAGAATGTACAAATTAGATGTGTGTGTGTGTGTGTGTGTGTGTGTGTGTGTGTGTGTGTGTGTGTGTGTGCGTGTGTATGTGTATGCATGTGTATGTATGTTTATCTATCTGTCTTAGGTATATCTGTCTACTTGTCTATGTAATCTATTCATCTGTCTCTCTATCACTTATTAATTTGTGCAAACATATGTATATTATGTATGTGTGTGTGTGTATATATATATATATATATATATAGTGTTAGTGTTTGATTTAAGCTAAACACCACTGCTGTCTTGATAGAACTTGTAACAGTAAGAGCTAACTAAGTCATACAGCATAATTTAATTTCAAATAATTTCAAATGGTACTAGGAATTTCTAAATGATGAACCACCAAAAAAACTTTGTGGCATGCACATGTATGACAGTTATGAGTGTCTTTGTGTGTGTGTGTGTGTGTGTGTGTGTGTGTGTGTGTGTGTGTGTGTGTGTGTGTGTGCGTGTGTGTGCGTGTGTGTGTCTGTATGTGTGTGTAGCTTTAGTCAGCAATGCCATGCTTTGATGGTATTTTATGAGTGGTTTGATAGTGCATAGTATAGAGTGAATATGCTGTGTTTATTCTCTTTTCAGTGAACACAGTATGACTTTTTATTTTTATCTGTAACATCTTTGTATCATTTGACTACTGGTGTGCTCCTGCAATTAGGGATGACAATAAGTACATGTGACCAGTCCACTGATTTGCCATATAAAAAATAATAATAACAACATAGATGCTAAGCCTTTCTATTTTCTGGAGCACATTCTCAGACTGGAGAAATTCAGACACACCCCGGGATTCATGAAGCTTGTGCCAGGTGCAGGCGTAGCATCAGCATTCTAACACCAAATATGGCCACCGAGCGATTCAGGTATGAGCTGTTCCCACATACACTACCTGCGTACGCTACGCCAGCACAACTCCCAAGCCTTGTATGCTAATTACCCTATGTGCAGCAATGTAGCATGCAAATGAAGGTATGTAGTGATTCAGGAAGTGGTGCAGGCATAGTGTAAGCATGCAGAAATGTAAACCATAGAAAATGGTTTACATTTTTGCAAACATAAAATTGGAGCCATGACAGCCGACCAAACACATGCATTATATTGTTAATATATGCCAATGGCAAAATATATAGCCACTGGCATAAAAAAAATGTACAAAATATAAAATTAACATTTAATATATATATAGTCGCACTATTGCGACGTGGAAGCGCAGAGCAGCAGTGCGCAAAGTGTATCGCAAGGAATATATAAAAATATAGAATAAAACTGCAATGAAACCCATATCATGATTTCCCCATAATAGTCAATGGCAGGCATGCTACACCATACTCATGGCGCAAGGGTTGCTAAGGGGCAGTGACAGTGTTATGCACAGTAGCTAGGAATAAGTAGGCAATGCCATGCAAATGAGAGGAGTAATAGTGAATCGCAGATTCCCCGCTGGTGTAAGGATGCACCTCACAGCATAGTGTTATAACATCGAGGTGAGCCCTTGAGACAAAGATTTCATCAAGAGAGGGGTGTGTCGACAATGCTGTAAGCACATTGGAGCATTGCTAAACTGGACTCCCCCTAGCTAGGCAAAGCTGCAGGATAGGGGTGTGTCGAATTTCCCATAGCTATGCTTAGCTGAGAGTACACAAGGTAACTGAGTATGCATGTGAACGGAGATGAAAACGTGTGTAAACCCAGTAAATGGGTATGAGTGGTGCACACTGCAGCTGAAACAGGAAGGATATAGGAAAGAAATAAGGAAATGCTGCAGCAGTGAAACTGGAATACAAATGACTAATTAACACCTAGGAGACTACAGTGGGCTATTGACAACAGCTAACAAGGCTGCAAGCAGTTACCTGCAGAACAGGGAAGGGGAGGGGGCTGTACTGCAAATAAAACAGCAAAGTGTCAAAGCAGAACAAAGCCGATATGCAGTATACCAGCTACAAGGCACATTTTGCCATGACTGGATAGGGAAAGAACAAAACAAGAAAGACAGCAGGTGGATGCATGCCTGATAATGGGAGGGGAACCAGGTCTAAAAGTTAATTAAAGGGCAATAGATTATTCAAGGCAGGCAAGTAGATCTTCACAGTAAAGGCCCCACACTTGCAGTACTCATTGCAAAACCCATAATTAAGACATGCAGCAGCTGGAATAGCTCATACACACCCACTTACATCAGCAGCATCCATAGCACAATACTATAAAGTATGAAAGTACCTCACACACATTTGTGCATTCCCATACACTCTGCACTAGTGGTGTATACAGACGGGGAACTTTTATTATGTACATGTTAGGGGCTGCCATAGCTTTGATCCACCAGCATGTGTTGGAAACTGAAGGTGGTGTGAAGGATGATGCACATGACCACCACAGGCACCAGAGGAGGAAGAGGAGAGTGTTCATACCTAGGGTAACCTACCAGGGGCTAAATGATCTGGAGATAGTACAGCATTACAGGGTGGACAGGGATACCCTATAGAAACTTGTGGAGCTGTGCCGGCCACACCTCAGAGCCAGAAAAAACAGAGGGGAACCCATCCCAGTGGATACGAAGGTATGTGTAAGCCTAAGAATACTAGCTGCAGGTACCTTTCAAAGACCAACTGTGGATATCATGGGGATCTCACAGGCATCAGCATCCAGGGTACTACACCAGTTCCTGGATGCCATGTTACCACATGCCAATGAGCACATATACTTCCCTCGAATGCAAGAGGAGTTGGCCAGCAATATGCGTCTCTTCCACCATGTGGCAGAATACCCAGAGGTACTGGGTGCAATAGACTGCATGCACATACACATCAGGTCACCACCCGGTGAACAGGGTAGGTGCTACATAAACCAAAAGGGATACCCCACTATCAACTGCCAGGATGTGTGCAGTGCCCAGGGCATTTTCATGGATGTGTGTGCTGGCAGCCCTGGAAGCTATCACGACTCCCACATCTGGCATGCCTCACAGCTGTATCGGTTATTTGCCAGGGGGGCATCCCAAATGGCCACCTGGTGGGGGATGCTGGCTATGCACTGGAACCGTGGATGATGACTCCCATCAGAAATGTGCACACTCCCATGCAGGAATGGCATAATGAGGCACGCACACAAACCAGAATCATCATAGAGTGTGTGTTTGTAATGCTGAAATCATGGTTCCATTGTTTGGACATATCTGGTGGATCCTTGCAGTACTCTCCAGGCACGTGTGCCCACATCTTCATAGTGTGTGCCATGCTACACAATATGGTCTTGCAGAAACAGCTGCAGCAGGGACAGAATGGTGAAGGCCCTCACAGCCCAACACCATTGCCAAGGGACCCACAGGCACAGAGGTACTCAGACCACGAACACCCTGTGCCAGCCCCAGTAGGCTGACAGAGGCGTGCCCATTATGCCCATGCCTTTGCAAAGAGGGAACGTATAGCACACACACTGAGTGTAGGCACCTAGGGACAGACACCTTTTGTTACCTGCACACACAGTAAAAATGGATGGCACACACACAAGACTACCTGTAAATTGCCATGTATAGGCAGTCTACTGTGTGCATCCAATATAGGCAGCCCTCAACTATTGCACACACAACAGCCATTGGCACAAGGTAAGTCAACACCTGAACAGTAAATTAAGCTATCAGCGTATGCAGATACTGTATGTATAGATTCATAGGTAGACACTTGGCCAACTGCCAGAGGCCATTCATAAGGCCAGCCAAAATGTGTCAGCTTTTGCCACCCCATTGATTCATTTACTGTCCCTCTGTGGGATCCCTGGGGTGCATCTACTGTTCCCCATCCACCCTTCGATGTTTCTCTTGCAGAGTGTTAGTGAAGGGCTATGTATAATGTAGTTAGGGATGTTGTTCCAAAGTATGGGGAGTGTCTGTGACAGGAATCTGTCCCTCCAGCATCTTCCAGTTATTGTTGTGGCAAGGTTCAGCTGACTACAGTGTGCGGCTCACTGTGACATGGATTCCCATAGGTGGAGCATATCCATCAAGCCTGAGTTCAACATGGCTGTGTTGGCCAGTGGAGATCATCTCTGGGTAAACGAGATGCCACTGAGTAAAGCAGGAGTTTATTCAGTCTGGATACATAGGCCATATGTTGGAGGCCAGTATTCCCCTTGGCTAGGTACATTCATGGACCCCCCCCCCGCCAGCTGTTGGACGTGTCCTCTGAGGTACATCCCACATGGGTTATTATGCCCTATGATGGGACTGATGAGTAGAGGGGTACTATAACCCCAGTATGTCTAGATGGGAATCCTTTAGCAATCAGATGGCCTACATAGAAGGATGTCCTAACTACTGTGGAGATATGATTGTCAGAGGGGAGATCACTAACTACCTAAGTCCCCAGATACCCCATTACCTCGTCTGTATTAAAGTGGCTGCCACTATGTGTTAATATGTGGGTGCCAATTTCACAATGGAATGACCATGCAATTAGTGGCACTTGGCTGGAGGCCATGTCGTTGGCACCCTGTGATGTTCTTTGTGAAGCCCCTTGAGGGATGTCTGTGTCAGCTGGACTATCAGTTATGGCTCCCAGTTCGCAGTCATTACCAAACATGGTCTGCCATAGTCCACCTGTGTTTGCCTGTACCTCTGAGATATACATGCCAAACAGTAGGGCTCCCAGGACTGAGTCCTGTGGGACACTAGTCGTGACTGTTCAAGAGTTGGACCTGGAGACCGCTAGTTATACCATATGGGTTCTGTGTGTAAGCCCATTGGCAACCCAACCAGTGATGTATGGGTGAATGTACAGGCTGGTGTGTTTATCAATAATACCTGAGTGGGGCATGGTGTCAAAAGCCTTGGTGAGATCCAAGTAATATGTGTGAACCACCTCCCCCATCATCTAATGTCTTGGTGACTGTATGTAAGACGTTAAACAGGTTCAGTAGGCATGAACTGCACTCAACCAAGCTGACCTGGGTTGGGTCACATGTTCTGAGGTTAACAATGTCATTGTTAATGAGTGCCATGAGGATGTGAACCATACCATTGCAGACCAGACTAGTCAGGCTTATGGGGTGGTAGTTACCATGGTCAGTTGTGACTCCACCTTGATGGAGTGGAATAACCATTGCCATATGCCATTGTATGGGCATGTAGCCTGTGAAGAGGCTGAGGTAGGAATGCTTAATTAGATGGGGGGCAGGGTTGTCTTTTACAGTTTGCAAGATGCAGTCTGGGTCAACATCTGCCTCCACTGACGCTGTGTTCTGCTGTTAGAGAGGGCCATTTCCACCCGTACGTCTCTGATGGTTGGGATACTGTACCTTTCGCATAGTGTTGTGGGCATTTTAGGGGGTGAAGTATGCACCGAATGTATCTGCAAGGATGTTGGCGATTATAGTAGGGTCAGCATATTTTGTGTTATATTTCACCGGCACAGTACAAATCTGTGTGTCACCACATAGATCCTTGACATAGCCAAAGAAGGCTTTGTGGTTATCTTTCGAATCCTTGCGTATTCTCCTGCTGATGTTAGCCTTGGATGATGTCATGAGGGACCTACGTATCATACTAATAGTGATCATGGATGTCTGCCCTTCGTGGGATTTGCTATGTGTCTGGAACACTGTCCTACTTCAGTAGTATAGCCTTTTTATTGCAGAGGTCCACCAGACCGGTGTCTTTGTCTAGTAGGAGTGAGTCTTGGTTTACCAGTGATGGCACGATCCATACATCCATGTAGGTGCTTATAGACTGCATTTGTAAATCTGTCTGTATCTTGAGCAGTGTTTCCCTTAGCGTGGGGGCTGTGAAACCCGCCACCTCTGTCACTAGTAGTGTAAATTTAGTTGTAGGAAATGTATACACTGTGGTATCCGTGGTTGGGGGAGATGCTAGGGTGTGGAAACAGTGAATAGTTCATGGCCAGATCTAACCAGTGACCAGTTAACCTCCGCTGTGGTGCACCTGTTGTCCATGTTGGTGATGACCACATCTAGTAGTTTCCACCCCACGTAAGGGAGGTTACCACCTGATACAGGGCATATGAGGTGATACATTCCAGGAAACGTCGGACCAGGAAGTGAGTACTGCAGTATTTTTCCCAGTTAATGGTATGGTAGTTGACATCAACCAATGCCAGGGTGTACATTAGGACTGTCATGTTCTCCACTGTCTCCAGGTAGGTGGAGTGGAGGGCCTGGATCATGGAGGGTGATCCGTAGCAGGCCACATTCCACATTGTAGTTGTGGCTGATGTTAGCTCACATGGAAGACCACAGAGGTATCATGCTTCCCCACTAACCTGGAGGTGTAGGTATCCCTGATGAATATGGATACAGCCCCTCCATGTCTGTCAGTCCATGTTCAAGTATCCCTGATGAATATGGATACAGCCCCACCATGTCTGTCAGTCCATGTTCTGTGGCTGAAATGTGTGGTATGGGTTGTAGTCTGGTAGTGCTGGTGTGCTCTCAGGAGCTTTAAGACAGATTTCAGTTAATGCACAGATGTTGATGTTGTCCATCCTGAGGAGAGCTGTGAGTGCATGCATGTTGTGATCACAACCCCTGGTGCTGAGTAGCATAATCCTCAATGAATATGCTATTGTGCTGTTTATGGAGCTGGTATTCACCTTCAAGACTCTCCTAAATAAGGCACCATGGGGGCACCAATAGCCTTGGCTGACACATAGGCCGGTATGGTATAATTGCATGCATGTTCTCATCTGTGCTTGTTTTTCATCTCCCCAGTAGGTAACTTACTGGTAAGCAATAGAAAGCCTTAAACCTTTACAAGTCTTCTAGCTTCCAAGATAGGCTTTTGGAGTGACTAAGTATCAGTGTTCTGTATGTTCTTGCTGTACTCAACTGTTTCCTGGCTACATGGTGATTTCTCACTGTATATTGTGATCTGAAGCTCTGTTTATTCACATATTATGACTGTGATGGCCTGCATGTTAGAGGTTCACAGATAGCCTACTGCCTATATGCCCAAGGGCAATTAGAAGCACAGCTACAGTGTGTTGTCCTTTCCTGCACCATTGATGAAGTAACTGAGCCTCTGTCAGGCATAGCCAATGAAGCAATTCCAGGTAGAGTTGCTGGAAGCTGTTGAAGACTGGGGTTGTGGAGGGTGATAGGGGGACTTAGTGATCTAAAGAGGGCATGTTAATGTGGCAATTCAACACCATTCAATTCCCCCAACAGGTCTTTCAGCTGTCAAACTGGACAGGCTCCCCCACCCCGTGGCTGTATGGTTTTGGGACACATGATCCCAGGGGTGTACAGTCTGTTATCCATTCACACAACAAGGTTTCCCTTGAAGTGTGTCAGTGAGGGGCTATCCCTAATGTAGTTAGGAATGTAATGTATTGTCTCACAGTACATTTGTTATATGTTGTTATTTCAAGAGTACGTGAAGCTCAGTGAGTGTGGGGGCCTCCGCCATTTGATTAGCCTAGCTTACACATAGAAATCAACTAAATAGGAAATAGGCGGAAGCAACGTTAATGTCAACCAAAGGTTGGGGAAAATGGGGGTTTTTCAGCAAAAAAAAACCCCGCAAAAAAGTTATCTTTTCATTTCCCCCGGTTAATCCCAAAATTTAAAGGCCAAAGGGATGTTTA